>NW_024736739.1:0-9346 GCF_018991925.1 Homarus americanus
GAACAGTCACCTGGGGACCAGTGGTGAGAATGAGTCACCTGGGTACCGTGGTGAGAACAGTCACCTGGCACCAGTGGTGAGAACAGGTCACCTGGTACCAGCGGTGAGAAAACAGTCACCTGGCACCAGTGGTGGCACAGTCACCTGGTACCAGTGGTGAGAACAGTCACCCGGTACCAGGCGGTGAGAACAGTCACCTGGTACCAGTGGTGAGAACAGTCACCTGGGGACCAGTGGTGAGAAATACCAGGTCACCTGGTACCAGTGGTGAGAACAGTCACCTGGCACCAGTGGTGAGAACAGTCACCCGGTACCAGCGGTGAGAACAGTCACCTGGGGACCAGTGGTGAGAACAGCCACCTGGGTACCAGTGGTGAGAACAGTCACCTGGGGACCAGTGGTGAGAACAGTCACCCGGGGACCAGTGGTAAGAACAGTCACCTGGTACCAGTGGTGAGAACAGCCACTTGGTACCAGTGGTGAGAACAGTCACCTGGTACCAGCGGTGAGAACAGTCACTGGTACCAGTGGTGAGAACAGTCACCTGGGGACCAGTGGTGAGAACAGTCACCTGGTACCAGCAGAGAACAGTCACCTTGTACCAGCAGAGAACAGTCACCTGGTACCAGTGGTGAGAACAGTCACCTGGGGACCAGCGGTGAGAACAGTCACCTGGTACCAGTGGTGAGAACAGTCACCTGGGGACCAGTGGTGAGAACAGTCACCTGGCACCAGTGGTGAGAACAGTCACCTGGGGACCAGTGGTGAGAACAGTCACCTGGCACCAGCGGTGAGAACAGTCACCTGGGGACCAGTGGTGAGAACAGTCACCTGGCAACAAAGGGTGAGAACAGTCACGGGGACTAGTGGTGAGAAATAGTCACCTGGGACCAGTGGTGAGAACAGTCACCTGGGGGCCAGTGGCGAGAACAGTCACCTGGCAACCAGCGGTGAGAACAGTCAACCGGTACCAGTGGTGAGAAATATCACCTGGTACCAGTGGTGAGAACAATCACCTGGGACCAGTGGTGAGAACAGTCACCTGGTACCAGTGGTGAGAACAGCCTGGTACCAGTGTAGAGAACAGTCACCTGGTACCAGTGGTGAGAACAGCCACCTGGGACCAGCGGTGAACAGTCACCTGGGGACCAGTGGTGAGAACAGTCACCTGGTACCAGCGGTGAGAACAGTCACCTGGGACCAGTGGCAGGAACAACAGTCACCCAAATCAGTGGTGAGAACAGTCACCTGGGGACCATGGCGAGAACAGTCACCTGGTACCATGGTGAGAACAGTCACCTGGTACCAGTGGTGCAACAGCCTCACCTGGTACCAGTGGTGAGAACAGTCACCTGGGGACCAGTGGTGAGAACAGTCACCTGGTACCAGTGGTGAGAATAACAGTCACCCGGGGACCAGCGGTGAGAACAGTCACCTGGTACCAGTGGTGAGAACAGTCACCTGGAACCAGCGGTGAGAACAGTCACCTGGGACCAGTAGAGAATAGTCACCTGGCAACACCAGTGTGGTAGAGAACAGCCACTCTGGGGACCAGTGGTGAGAACAGTCACCTGGGGACCAGTGGTGAGAACAGTCACCTGGTACCAGTGGTGAGAACAGTCACCTGGTACCAGTGATGAACAGTCACCTGGTACCAGTGGCAGAGAACAGTCACCTGGGGGACCAGTGGTAAGAACAATCACCTGGGACCAGTGGTGAGAACAGTCACCTGGTACCAGTGGTGAGCAGGGCTCAGTCACCTGGTACCAGGCGGTGAGAACAGTCACCTGGGGACCAGTGGTGAGAACAGTCACCTGGTACCAGTGGTGAGAACAGTCACCTGGTACCAGTGGTGAGAACAGTCACCTGGGGACCAGTGGTGAGAACAGCCTGGGTACCAGTGGTGAGAACAGTCACCTGGGACCAGTGGTGAGAGAACAGGTCACCTGGTACCAGTGGTGAGTAGGAACAGTCACCTGTACCAGTGGTGAGAACAGTCACCTGGTACCAGCGGTGTGAACAGTCACCTGGGTACCAGTGGTGAGAACAGTCACCTGGTACCAGTGGTGAGAACAGTCACCTGGCACCAGTGGTGAGAAATATCACCTGGTACCAGTGGTGAGAACAGTCACCTGGGGGACCAGTGGTGAGAACAGTCACCCGGTACCAGTGGTGAGAACAGTCACCTGGCACCAGTGGTGAGAACAGCTCACCCGGTACCAGCGGTGAGAACAGTCACCTGGGGACCAGTGGTGAGAACTGAAATACCTGAAACCAGTGGTGAGAACAGTCACCTGGGACCAGTGGTGAGAACAGCCTGGGGACCAGTGGTAAGAACAGTCACCTGGTACCAGTGGTGAGAACAAAATACTTGGTACCAGTGGTGAGAACAGTCACCTGGGTACCAGCGGTGAGAACAGTCACCTGGTACCAGTGGTGAGAACAGTCACCTGGGGACCAGTGGTAGAGAACAGTCACCTGGTACCAGCGGTGGAGAGAACAGTCACCTTTGTACCAGAAGTTGGGGAGAACAGTCACCTGGTACCAGTGGTGAGAACAGTCACCTGGGGACCAGCGGTAGAACAGTCACCTGGCACCAGTGGTGAGAACAGTCACCCGGGGACCAGTGTGGTGAGAACAGTCACCTGGTACCAGTGGTGAGAACAGTCACCTGGGGACCAGTGTGGTGAGAACAGTCACCTGGTACCAGCGGTGAGAACAGTCACCCGGGGACCAGTGGTGAGAACAGTCACCTGGTACCAGCGGTGAGAACAGTCACCTGGGACTAGTGGTGAGAACAGTCACCTGGGGACCAGTGGTGAGAACAGTCACCTGGGGCCAGTGGCGAGAACAGTCACCTGGTACCAGTGGTGAGAAATAGTCAACCGGTACCAGTGGTGAGACAGTCACCTGGCAGGTACCAGTGGTGAGAACAATCACCTGGGACCAGTAGAGAACAGTCACCTGGTACCAGTGGTGAGAACAGTCACCTGGTACCAGTGGTGAGAACAGTCACCTGGTACCAGTGAGAGAACAGTCACCTGGGGACCCAAGCGGTGAGAACAGTCACCTGGTACCAGTGGTGAGAACAGTCACCTGGTACCAAAGCGGTGAGAACAGTCACCTGGGGGACCAGTGGTGAGAACAGTCACCTGGGGACAAGTGGTGAGAACAGTCACCTGGCAACCAGTGGTGAGAACAGTCACCTGGTACCAGTGATGAGAACAGTCACCTGGTACCAGTGGTGAGAGAACAGCCTGGGGACCAGTGGTAAGAACAGTCACCCGGGGACCAGTGGAGAGAACAGTCACCTGCTACCAGTGGTGAGAGAACAGTCACCTGGGTGCCCAGCGGTAGAGAACAGTCACCGGGGACCAGTAGAGAACAGTCACCTGGTACCAGTGGTGAGAACAGTCACCTGGTACCAGTGGTGAGAACAGCTACCTGGGGACCAGTGGTGAGAATAACAGTCACCTGGTACCAGTGGGAGAACAGTCACCTGGGACCAGTGGTGAGAAATAATACCTGGGGACCAGTGGTGAGAACAGTCACCTGGTACCAGTGGTGAGAAGAGTCACCTGGGTACCAGTGGTGAGAAGAGTCACCTGGTACCAGTGGTGAGAACAGTCACCTGGGACCAGTGGTGAGAACAGTCACCTGGTACCAGTGGTGAGAACAGTCACCTGGGGACGTGGTGAGAATAGTCACCGGGGACCAGCGGTGAGAACAGTCACCTGGGGACCAATGGTGAGAATAGTCACCTGGCACCAGCGGGTGAGAACAGTCACCTGGGGACCAGTGGTGAGAAATAGTCACCTGGTACCAGTGGTGAGAACAGTCACCTGGGGACAGCGGTGAGAACAGTCACCTGGTACCAGTGGTGAGAGAATAGTCACCTGGTACCACAGTGGTGAGAAGAGTCACCTGGGGACCAGTGGTGAGAATAGTCACCTGGTACCAGCGGTGAGAACAGTCACCTGGGGACCAGTGGTGAGAACAGTCACCTGGGACCAAAGGATGAGAACAGTCACCTGGCACCTGTGGTGAGAACAGCCACCTGGTACCAGTGGTGAGAACAGTCACCTGGGGACCAGTAGAGAACAGTCACCCGGGGACCATGGTGAGAACAGTCACCTGGTACCAGTGGTGAGAATAGCCTGGTACCAAAGCGGTGAGAACAGTCACCTGGGCCCAGGGAGAGAACAGTCACCTGGTACCAGTGGTGAGAACAGTCACCTGGGACCAGTGGTGAGAACAGTCACCTGGTACCAGTGGTGAGAACAGTCACCTGGCACCAGCGGTGAGAACAGTCACCTGGTACCAGCGGTGAGAACAGTCACCTGGGTACCAGTGGTAGAGAACAGTCACCTGGGACCAGCGGAGAACAGTCACCTGGTACCAGTGGTGAGAACAGTCACCTGGGACCAGTGGTGTGAACAGTCACCTGGTACCAGTGGTGAGAACAGTCACCTGGGACCAGTGGTGAGAACAGTCACCGGGGACCAGTGGTGAGAACAGTCACCCGGGGACCAGTGGCGAGAATGTCACCTGGCACCAGCGGTGAGAATGAGTCACCTGGTACCAGTGGTGAGAACAGTCACCTGGGGACCAGTGGTGAGAAATAGCCTCACCTGGGGACCAGTGGTGAGAACAGTCACCTGGTACCAGTGGTGTGAGAACATTCACCTGGGACCAGTGGTGGAGAACAGTCGCCTGGTACCAGTGGCAGAGAACAGTCACCTGGTACCAGTGGTGAGAACAGTCACCTGGTACCAGTGGTGAGAACAGCCTGGGGACCAGCAGTGAGAACAGTCACCTGGTACCAGTGGTGAACAGTCACCGGGGA
Organism: Homarus americanus; assembly: GCF_018991925.1. Classification (NCBI taxonomy): domain Eukaryota; kingdom Metazoa; phylum Arthropoda; class Malacostraca; order Decapoda; family Nephropidae; genus Homarus; species Homarus americanus. The sequence continues at coordinate 4,847 of NW_024736739.1, forward strand.
CCAGTGGTGGTGAACAGTCACCTGGTACCAGTGGTGAGAACAGTCACCTGGGGACCAGTGGTGAGAACAGGTCACCTGGGTACCAGTGGTGAGAACACACCTGGGGACCAGCGGTGGAACAGCCACCTGGTACCAGTGGTGAGAACAGTCACCTGGGACCAGTGGTGAGAACAGTCACCTGGGGACCAGTGGTGAGAACAGTCACCTGGTACTTTGTGTGGTGAGAACAGTCACCTGGGGACCAGCGGTGAGAACAGTCACCTGGTACCAGTGGTGAGAACAGTCACCCGGGGACCAGTGGTGAGAACAGTCACCTGGGGACCAGTGGTGAGATTAAATACCTGGTACCAGTGGTGATAACAGTCACCTGGGACCAGCAGTGAGAACAGAAATACCTGGCACCAGTGGTGAGAACAGTCACCTGGTACCAGCGGTGAGAACAGTCACCTGGTACCAGTAGAGAACAGTCACCTGGGGACCAGTGTGAGAATAGAGTCACCTGGTACCAGTGTGGTGAGAACAGTCACTCTCAAAATGGCAGAGAACAGTCACCTGGTACCAGCGGTGAGAACAGTCACCCGGTACCAGTGGTGGCGGAAACAGTCACCCGGGGACCAGCGGTGGAGAACAGTCACCTGGTACCAGTGGTGAGAACAGTCACCCGGTACCAGTGATTAGAAACAGCCACCCAAAATCAGCGGTGAGAGACAGTCACCCGGTACCAGTGGTGAGAACAGCCACCTGGGGACCAGTGAAAATAGTCACCAGACCAGTGGTGAGAACAGTCACCGGTACCAGTGGTGAGAACAGTCACCCGGGAACCAGCGGTGAGAACAGTCACCGGTACCAGTGGTGAGAACAGTCACCTGGTACCAGCGGGTGATAACAGTCACCTGGTACCAGTGTGGTGAGAACAGTCACCTGGGACCAGTGGTGAGAACAGTCACCTGGTACTGCAGAGAACAGTCACCTGGTACCAGTGTGAATAACAGTCACCTGGCACCAGCGGTGAGAACAGTCACCCGGCACCAGTGGTGAGAACAGTCACCCGGGGACCCCAGCAAGACAATATCACCTGGTACCAGTGGTGAGAGAAATATCAACGGGGACCAGTGGTGAGAATAGTCACCTGGTTCCAGTGGTGAGAACAGTCACCTGGTACCAGTGGTGAGAACAGTCACCTGGTACCAGTGCAGGAGAACAGTCACCCGGGGACCAGTGGTGAGAACAGTCACCTGGGTACCAGTGGTGGAGAACAGTCACCTGGGGACCAGTGGTGAGAACAGTCACCCAGCCCAGTGGTGAGAATAGTCACCTGGTACCAGTGATGAGAACAGCCACCTGGTACCAGCGGTGAGAACAGTCACCTGGGGGACCAGTGGTGAGAACAGTCACCCCGTACCAGTGGTGAGAACAGTCACCTGGCACCAAAGCGGTGAGAACAGTCACCTGGTACCAGTGGTGAGAACAGTCACCTGGGGACCAGTGGTGAGAACACCCGGGGAACCAGTGGTGAGAACAGTCACCTGGGGGACCAGCGGTGAGAACAGCCACCCGGTACCAGTGGTGAGAACAGTCACCTGGGACCAGTGGTTAGAACAGTCACCTGGGACCAGTGGTGAGAACAGTCACCTGGTACCAGTGGTGAGAACAGTCACCTGGTACCAGTGGTGAGAACAGTCACCTTTGGACCAGTGGTGGAGAACAGTCACCTGGGACCAGTGGTGAGAACAGTCACCTGGTACCAGTGGTGAGAACAGTCACCTGGGGACCAGTGGTGAGAACAATACCTGGTACCAGTGGTGAGAACAGTCACCTGGGGACCAGCGGTGAGAACAGTCACCTGGTACCAGTGGTGAGAACAGTCACCTGGGGACCAGTGGTGAGAACAGTCACCTGGGACCAGTTAAAGAACAGTCACCTGGTACCAGTAGAGAACAGTCACCTGGGGACTGAAGCGGTGGAGAACAGTCACCTGGTACCAGTGGTGAGAACAGTCATCTGGGACCAGTGGTAGGAGAACAGTCACCTGGGTACCAGTGGTGAGAACAGTCACCTGGGACCAGTGGTGAGAACAGTCACCTGGTACCAGTGGTGAGAACAGTCACCTGCACCAGCGGGTAGACACAGTCACCTGGGTACCAGTGGTGAGAACAGTCACCTGGGGACCAGTGGTGAGAACAGTCACCTGGGGACCAGTGGTGAGAACAGTCACCTGGTAACCAGTGGTGAGAACAGTCACCACCAGCGGTGAGAACAGTCACCTGGTACCAGTCAGAGAACAGTCACCTGGGACCAGTGGTGAGAACAAAATACCCGGGGACCAGTTGTGAGAACAGTCACCTGGTACCAGTGGTGAGAATGAAGTCACCTGGGGACCAGCGGTGAGAACAGTCACCTGGTACCAGTGGTGAGAACAGTCATCTGGGGACCAGTGGTGAGAACAGTCACCCGGCACCAGTGGTAAACAGTCACCAAATCAGTGGTGAGAACAGTCAATTGGCAAATTGTGGTGAGAACAGCCACCAAGGGCCCCAGCGGTGAGAACAGTCACCCGGTACCAGTGGTGAGAACAGTCACCTGGGACCAGTGGTGGCAGAACAGTCACCTGGGGACCAGTGGTGAGAACAGTCACCTGGGGTCCAGCGGCGAGAACAGTCACCTGGTACCAGTGGTGAGAACAGTCACCCGGGGACCAGTGGTGAGAACAGTCACCTGGGACCAGTGGTGAGAACAGCCACCCGGTACCAGTGGTGGCAACAGTCACCTGGTACCAGTGGTGAGAACAGTCACCTGGTACCTGCAGGAGAACAGTCATCTGGGACCAGTGGTGAGAACAGTCACCTGGTACCAGTGGTGAGAACAGTCACCTGGGACCAAAGGATGAGAACAGTCACCTGGCACCAGTGGTGAGAACAGTCACCCGGTACCAGCGGTGAGTCACCCGGTACCAGTGGTGAGAACAGTCACCTGGTACCAGCAGAATAGTCAACTGGTACCAGTGGTGAGAACAGTCACCTGGGGACCAGTGGTGAGAATATCACCTGGGGACCAGTGGTGAGAACAAAATACCCGGTACCAGTGGTGAGAGTCACCTGGTACCAGCGGGTGAGAACAGCCTACCTGGTACCAGGTGGTGAGAATAGGGTCACCCGGGTACCAGTGGTGAGAACAGTCACCTGGTACCAGTGGTGAGAATATCACCTGGCAACCCAGTGGCAGAGAACAGTCACCTGGTACCAGTGGTGAGAACAGTCACATGGTACCAGTGGTGAGAACAGTCACCCGGGGACCAGTGGTGAGAACAGTCACCTGGTACCAGTGGTGAGAACAGTCACCTGGGGGACCAGTGGTGAGAACAGTCACCTGGTACCAGTCAGAGAACAGTCACCTGGTACCAGTGGTGAGAACAGTCACCCGGTACCAGTGGTGAGAACAGTCACCTGGGGACCAGGGTGGTGGTGGCACGTCACCTGGGGACCAGTGGTAAGAACAGTCACCTGGTACCAGTGGTGAGAGAACAGTCACCTGGTACCAGTGGTGAGAATACCTGGGACCAGTGGTGAGAACAGTCACCTGTAATCAGTGGTGAGAACAGTCACCTGGTACCAGTGGTGAGAACAGTCACCTGTACCAGTGGTGAGAACAGTCACCTGGGGACCAGTGGTGAGAACAGTCACCTGGTACCAGCGGTGAGAACAGTCGCCTGGGGACCAGTGGTGAGCAGAACAGTCACCTGGTACCAGTGGTGAGAACAGTCACCAGACCAGTGGTGAGAACAGTCACCTGGGGACCAGTGGTGAGAACAGCCTACCTGGGACCAGTGGTGAGAACAGCTCACCTGGCACCAGTGGTGAGAACAGTCACCTGGGGAATCAGTGGTGAGAACAGTCACCTGGTACCAGTGGTGAGAACAGTCACCTGGGGACTGTGGTGAGAACAGCCTGGTACCAGTGGTGAGAACAGTCACCTGGTACCAGTGGGGAGAACAGTCACCAAAATTGTGGTGAGAACAGTCACCTGGGTGGCTCAGTGGTGAGAACAGCCTGGGGACTGGGGACCAGCGGGTGAGAACAGTCACCTGGGTACCAGTGGTAAGAACAGTCACCTGGGGACCAAAGTGGTGGAGAAACAGCCACCTGGGGGACCAGTGGTGAGAATAAAGTCACCTGGTACCAGTGGTGAGAACAGTCACCTGGGGACCAGTGCAGAGAATTGAAGTCACCTGGAAACCAGTAGGAGAAGGAAGTCACCTGGTACCAGTGGTAGAGAACAGTCACCTGGGGACCAGTGGTGAGAACAGTCACCTGGTACCAGTGGTGAGAACAGTCACCTGGGGATCAGCGGGTGAGAACAGTCACCCGGTACCAGTGGTAAGAACAGTCACCTGGGGACCAGCGGTGAGACAGTCACCTGGTACCAGTGCAGTAAGGACAGTCACCTGGGGACCAGCGGTGAGAACAGTCACCCGGGGACCAAAGTGGTGAGAACAGTCACCTG
>NW_024736740.1:0-10978 GCF_018991925.1 Homarus americanus
AGGACACTATGTCAACAAGAGGACACTATGTCAATAAGAGGGCACTATGTCAACAAGAGGACACTATGTCAATAAGAGGACACTATGTTAACAAGAGGACACTATATCAAATAAGAGAACACTATATCAAATAAGAGGACACTATATCAATAAGAGGACAGTGTCAATGTGTCAACAAGAGGACACAGTGTCAACAAGAGGACACTATGTCATTGAGAGGGCACTATGTCAACAATAGGGCACTATATCAATAAGAGGACACTATGTCATCAAGAGGACACTATGTCAATAAGATGACACTATGTCAACAAGAGGACACTATGTGAACAAGAGGACACTATGTGAACAAGAGGACACTATGTCAATAAGAGGACACTATGTGAACAAGAGGACACTATGTGAACAAGAGGACACTATGTCAACAAGAGGACACTATGTCAATAAGATGACACTATGTCAACAAGAGGACACTATGTCAACAAGAGGACACTATATCAACAAGACGACACTATGTCAACAAGAGGACACTATGTCAACAAAAGGACACTATGTCAATATGATGACACTATGTCAACAATGACGCACTATGTGAACAAGAGGACACTATGTCAATAAGAGGACACTATGTCAATAAGAGGACACTATGTCAACAAGAGGACACTATGTCAACAAGAGGACACTATGTCAATAAGAGGGCACTATGTCAACAAGAGGACACTATGTTCAACAAGAAGACACTATGACAATAAGAGGACACTATGTCAATAGGAGGACAATATGTCAACAAAAGGACATTATGTCAACAAGAGGACACTATATCAACAAGACGACACTATGTCAACAAGAGGACACTATGTCAACAAGAGGACACTATGTCAACAAGAGGACACTATGTCAATAAGAGGGCACTATGTCAACAAGAGGACACTATGTCAATAAGAGGACACTATGTTAACAAGAGGACACTATATCAAATAAGAGAACACTATATCAAATAAGAGGACACTATATCAATAAGAGGACAGTGTCAATGTGTCAACAAGAGGACACAGTGTCAACAAGAGGACACTATGTCATTGAGAGGGCACTATGTCAACAATAGGGCACTATATCAATAAGAGGACACTATGTCATCAAGAGGACACTATGTCAATAAGATGACACTATGTCAACAAGAGGACACTATGTGAACAAGAGGACACTATGTGAACAAGAGGACACTATGTCAATAAGAGGACACTATGTGAACAAGAGGACACTATGTGAACAAGAGGACACTATGTCAACAAGAGGACACTATGTCAATAAGATGACACTATGTCAACAAGAGGACACTATGTCAACAAGAGGACACTATATCAACAAGACGACACTATGTCAACAAGAGGACACTATGTCAACAAAAGGACACTATGTCAATATGATGACACTATGTCAACAATGACGCACTATGTGAACAAGAGGACACTATGTCAATAAGAGGACACTATGTCAATAAGAGGACACTATGTCAACAAGAGGACACTATGTCAACAAGAGGACACTATGTCAATAAGAGGGCACTATGTCAACAAGAGGACACTATGTTCAACAAGAAGACACTATGACAATAAGAGGACACTATGTCAATAGGAGGACAATATGTCAACAAAAGGACATTATGTCAACAAGAGGACACTATATCAACAAGACGACACTATGTCAACAAGAGGACACTATGTCAACAAGAGGACACTATGTCAACAAGAGGACACTATGTCAATAAGAGGACACTATGGCCATTATGGGACACGGTACAACAAGAGGACACTATGTCAATAAGGACACTATGTCAACAAGAGGACACTATGTCAATAAGAGGACACTATATCAACACAAGGACACTGTGTCAACAAGAGGACACGATGTATATAAGAGGACACTATGGCAACAAGAGGACACTATGTCAACAAGAGGACACTATGTCATTCAAAGGGCACTATGTCAACAATGAGGCACTATATCAATAAGAGGACACTATGTCAACAAGAGGACACTATGACAACAAAAGGATACTATATCAATAAGAGGACACTATGTCAATAAGAGGACACTATCAAATAAGAGGACACTGTGTCAACAAGATGACACTATGTCAATAAGAGGACACTATATCAAATAAGAGGACACTGTATCAACAAGAGGAAACTATGTCAACAATAGGACACTATGTCAACAAGAGGACATTATGTCAAAAAGAGGACACTTTATCAACAAGAGGACACTTTATCAACAAGAGGACACTATGTCAACAAGAGGACACTATATCAACAAGAGGACACTCAACAAGAGGACACTATGTCAACAAGAGGACACTATGACAACAAAAGGATACTATATCAATAAGAGGACACTGTGTCAATAAGAGGACACTATGTCAATAAGAGGACACTATATCAAATAAGAGGACACTGTATCAACAAGAGGAAACTATGTCAACAATAGGACACTATGTCAACAAGAGGACATTATGTCAAAAAGAGGACACTTTATCAACAAGAGGACACTCAACAAGAGGACACTATGTCAATAAGAGGGCACTATGTTAACAAGAGGACACTATGTCAATGAGAGGAAACTATGTCAATAAGACACTATGTCAATAAGAGTACACTATATCAACAAGAAGACACTATATCAACAAGAGGACACTATGTCAACAAGAGGACACTATGTCAATGAGAGGACACTATGTCAATGAGAGGACATTATGTCAATAAGAGGACACTATGTCATTAAGGGGACACTATGTCAAAAAGAGTACACTATGTCAATGAGAGGACACTATGTCAATAAGAGGACACTATGTCAACAAGAGGACACTATGTCAATAAGAGGACACTATGTTAACAAGAGGACACTATGTCAATGAGAGGAAACTATGTCAATAAGACACTATGTCAACAAGAGGACACTATGTCAACACGAGGGCACTATGTCAACAAGAGGACACTGTCAATAAGAGTACACTATATCAACAAGAAGACACTATATCAACAAGAGGACACTATATCAACAAGAGGGCACAATATGAACAAGAGGACACTATGTCAACAAGAGGACACTATGTCAATGAGAGGACACTATGTCAATAAGAGGACACTATGTCATGAAGGGGAAACTATGTCAACAAGAGTACACTATGTCAATGAGAGGACACTATGTCAATAAGAGGACACTATGTCAACAAGAGGACACTATGTCAATAAGAGGACACTATATCAACAAAAGGACACTATGTCAACAAGAGGACACTATGTCAATGAGAGGACACTATATCAACAAGAGGACACTATATCAACAAGAGGACACTATATCAAACAAGAGGACACTATGTTAATAAGAGGACACTATATCAACAAAAGGACACTGTGTCAACAAGAGGACACGATGTATATAAGAGGACACTACGGCAACAAGAGGACACTATGTCAACAAGAGGACACTACTGTATGTCATTGAAAGGGCACTATCTCAACAATGAGGCACTATATCAATAAGAGGACACTATGTTATCAAGAGGGCACTATGTCAACAAGAGGACACTATGTCAACAAGAGGACACTATGACAACAAAAGGATACTATATCAATAAGAGGACACTGTGTCAATAAGAGGACACTATGTCAATAAGAGGACACTATATCAAATAAGAGGACACTGTGTCAACAAGATGACACTATGTCAACAAGAGGACACTATCTCATTGAGAGGGCACTATGTCAACAATAGGGCACTATATCAATAAGAGGACACTATGTCATCAGGAGGACACTATGTCAATAAGAGGACACTATGTCAACAAGAGGGCACCATGTCAACAAGGACACTATGTCAACAAGAGGACACTATGTCAATAAGAGGGCACTATGTCAACAAGAGGACACTATGTCAATAAGAGGACACTATGTTAACAAGAGGACACTATATCAAATAAGAGAACACTATATCAAATAAGAGGACACTATATCAATAAGAGGACAGTGTCAATGTGTCAACAAGAGGACACAGTGTCAACAAGAGGACACTATGTCATTGAGAGGGCACTATGTCAACAATAGGGCACTATATCAATAAGAGGACACTATGTCATCAAGAGGACACTATGTCAATAAGATGACACTATGTCAACAAGAGGACACTATGTGAACAAGAGGACACTATGTGAACAAGAGGACACTATGTCAATAAGAGGACACTATGTGAACAAGAGGACACTATGTGAACAAGAGGACACTATGTCAACAAGAGGACACTATGTCAATAAGATGACACTATGTCAACAAGAGGACACTATGTCAACAAGAGGACACTATATCAACAAGACGACACTATGTCAACAAGAGGACACTATGTCAACAAAAGGACACTATGTCAATATGATGACACTATGTCAACAATGACGCACTATGTGAACAAGAGGACACTATGTCAATAAGAGGACACTATGTCAATAAGAGGACACTATGTCAACAAGAGGACACTATGTCAACAAGAGGACACTATGTCAATAAGAGGGCACTATGTCAACAAGAGGACACTATGTTCAACAAGAAGACACTATGACAATAAGAGGACACTATGTCAATAGGAGGACAATATGTCAACAAAAGGACATTATGTCAACAAGAGGACACTATATCAACAAGACGACACTATGTCAACAAGAGGACACTATGTCAACAAGAGGACACTATGTCAACAAGAGGACACTAATAATAATAATAATTGACGGTTTATTGAAAAAATATTGCAGCCCGAAGGCTGAAAATATACATTGGACATAAATGACTTATTACATACATTGGTGGTTTAACAAAAGCCTTCATTAGAGAAAGGTAGAGGAACATACAGTGAACATACAGATTAATGTAGGTGTTGAACAGCAAACACGTAGTGTAGTAACTCCCTCCCAGATGGTGTTAGGAGGAACTCACGTGGTGTAGTAGTTCCCTCACAGATGGTGTTAGGAGGGACCTCACGTGGTGTAGTAGTTCCCTCACAGATGGTGTTATGAGGGACCTCACGTGGTGTAGTAATTCCCTCACAGATGGTGTTATGAGGGGCCTCACGTGGTGTAGTAATTCCCTCACAGATGGTGTTATGAGGGCCTCACGTGGTGTAGTAATTCCCTCACAGATGGTGTTATGAGGGGCCTCACGTGGTGTAGTAATTCCCTCACAGATGGTGTAGAGGGGCCTCACGTGGTGTAGTAATTCCCTCACAGATGGTGTTATGGTGTAATTCCCTCACAGATGGTGTTATGAGGGGCCTCACGTGGTGTAGTAATTCCCTCACAGATGGTGTTATGAGGGGCCTCACATGGTGTAGTAACTCCTTCACATATGGTGTTATGAGGGGCCTCACGTGGTGTAGTAATTCCCACACAGATGGTGTTATATGAGTGAGGTGTGGTTCCAGGCCTTCCTATCGTAGACGGATTAACACATCGCTGGTTGTTGGGTCTCACGGGCTGTTATCACTGGGTACCTGGGACCTCACTGTGTGAAGGTCAACTTGGGTACCACTGTTACTGTTGAGTTGTTCTCATTGACTTAAGCACTGTTCACCACTGTTCACCTCTGTTTAACACTGGTTCCATTCCTTTCCTAAATGAAATAGTAACTTCTGGCGAGAACATGTTGATATTCCGGTGGGGAGGAAGGGTTCAGGGGATGGAGTTGGTATGGGCCAACATAACAGTTGACCTGGCTGCTCTGAGAGGAGCGCCAGGTACGTCTTGACCCTTCGGTGGTCAAGGATGTATGTCAACAATAGGACACTTTATCAACATGACGACACTATATCAACAAGAGGACACTATGTCAACAAGAGGACACTGTCAATAAGAGGACACTATATCAATAAGAGGGCACTATGTCAATAAGAGGACACTATACCAAATAAGACGACACTATATCAATAAGAGGGCACTATGTCAATAAGAGGACACTATGTCAATAAGAGGGCACTATGTCAATAAGAGGACACTATGTCAACAAGAGGACACTATACCAAATAAGACGACACTATATCAATAAGAGGGCACTATGTCAATAAGAGGACACGATGTCAATAAGAGGGCACTATGTCAATAAGAGGACACTATATCAATAAGAGGACACTATGTCAATAAGAGGACACTATATCAATAAGAGGACACTATCTCAAATAAGAGGACACTATATCAATAAGAGGGCACTATGTCAATAAAGAGGACACTATATCAATAAGAGGACACTATCTCAAATAAGAGGACACTATATCAATAAAGAGGCACTATGTCAATAAGAGGACACTATATCAATAAGAGGACACTATGTCAATAAGAGGACACTATGTCAATAAGGACACTATATCAATAAGAGGGCACTATGTCAATGAGACACTATGTCAATAAGAGAGGACACTATGTCAATAAGAGGACACTATGTCAATAAGAGGACACTATATCAATAAGAGGGCACTATGTCAATAACAGGACACTATATCAATAAGAGGACACTATGTCAATAAGAGGGCACTATGTCAATAAGAGGACACTATATCAATAAGAGGACACTATATCAATAAGAGGACACTATTTCAATAAGACGACACAATGTCAATAAGAGGACACTATGTCAATAAGAGGGCACGATGTCAATAAGAGGACACTATATCAATAAGAGGACACTATATCAATAAGAGGACACTGTGTCAATAAGAGGGCACTATGTCAATAAGAGGACACTATATCAATAAGAGGACACTATATCAATAAGAGGGCACTATGTCAATAAGAGGACACTATATCAATAAGAGGACACTATATCAATAAGAGGACACTATGTCAATAAGAGGACACTATATCAATAAGAGGACACTATATCAATAAGAGGGCACTATGTCAATAAGAGGACACTATATCAATAAGAGGGCACTATATCAATAAGAGGGCACTATGTCAATAAGAGGACACTATATCAATAAGAGGACACTATGTCAATAAGAGGACACTATATCAATAAGAGGACACTATATCAATAAGAGGGCACTATGTCAATAAGAGGACACTATATCAATAAGAGAGCACTATGTCAATAAGAGGACACTATATCAATAAGAGGACACTATGTCAATAAGAGGACACTATATCAATAAGAGGACACTATATCAATAAGACGACACTATGTCAATAAGAGGACACTATATCAATAAGACGACACTATGTCAATAAGACGACACTATGTCAATAAGAGGACACTATGTCAATAAGAGGACACTATATCAATAAGAGGACACTATGTCAATAAGACGACACTATGTCAATAAGAGGACACTATGTCAATAAGAGGGCACTATGTCAATAAGAGGACACTATATCAATAAGAGGACACTATGTCAATAAGAGGACACTGTGTCAATAAGAGGACACTGTGTCAATAAGAGGACACTATGTCAATAAGAGGACACTATATCAATAAGAGGACACTATATCAATAAGAGGACACTATATCAATAAGAGGACACTATATCAATAAGAGGACACTATATCAATAAGAGGACACTGTGTCAATAAGAGGACACTATATCAATAAGAGGACACTATATCAATAAGAGGACAATATCAATAAGAGGACATATCAATAAGAGGACACTGTGTCAATAAGAGGACACTATATCAATAAGAGGACACTGTGTCAATAAGAGGACACTATATCAATAAGAGGACACTATATCAATAAGAGGACACTATATCAATAAGAGGACACTGTGTCAATAAGAGGACACTGTGTCAATAAGAGGACACTATGTCAATAAGAGGACACTGTGTCAATAAGAGGACACTATATCAATAAGAGGACACTGTGTCAATAAGAGGACACTGTATCAATAAGAGACACTATATCAATAAGAGGACACTATGTCAATAAGAGGACACTATGTCAACAAGAGGGCACTATATCAATAAGAGGACACTATGTCAATAAGAGGACACTATGTCAACAAGAGGGCACTATATCAATAAGAGGACACTGTGTCAATAAGAGGACACTATGTCAACAAGAGGGCACTATATCAATAAGAGGACACTGTGTCAATAAGACGACACTATGTCAATAAGAGGACACTATGTCAACAAGAGGGCACTATATCAATAAGAGGACACTGTGTCAATAAGAGGACACTATGTCAACAAGAGGGCACTATGTCAATAAGAGGACACTGTGTCAATAAGAGGACACTGTGTCAATAAGAAGACACTGTGTCAATAAGAGGACACTATGTCAATAAGAGGACACTATGTCAATAAGAGGACACTGTGTCAATAAGAGGACACTATGTCAATAAGAGAACACTAGGTCAACAAGAGGACACTATATCAATAAGAGGACACTATGTCAATAAGAGGACACTATGTCAATAAGAGGACACTATGTCAATAAGAGGGCACTATATCAATAAGAGGACACTATGTCAATAAGAGGACACTATGTCAACAAGAGGGCACTATATCAATAAGAGGACACTGTGTCAATAAGAGGACACTATGTCAATAAGAGGACACTATGTCAACAAGAGGGCACTATATCAATAAGAGGACACTGTGTCAATAAGAGGACACTATATCAATAAGAGGACACTGTGTCAATAAGAGGACACTGTGTCAATAAGAGGACACTATGTCAACAAGAGGACACTATGTCAACAAGAGGGCACTATATCAATAAGAGGACACTATGTCAATAAGAGGACACTATATCAACAAGAGGACACTATGTCAACAAGAGGGCACTATATCAATAAGAGGACACTGTGTCAATAAGAGGACACTATGTCAATAAGAGGACGCTATGTCAACAAGGACACTATGTCAACAAGAGGGCACTATATCAATAAGAGGACACTGTGTCAATAAGAGGACACTATGTCAACAAGAGGACACTATATCAATAAGAGGACACTATGTCATTAAGAGGACACTATGTCAATAAGAGGACACTATGTCAACAAGAGGGCACTGTGTCAATAAGAGGACACTATGTCAATAAGAGGCAACTATGTCAATAAGAGGACACTATGTCAATAAGAGGACACTATGTCAATAAGAGGACACTATGTCAATAAGAGGACGCTATGTCAACAAGAGGACACTATGTCAATAAGAGGACTCTATGTCAACAAGAGGGCACTGTGTCAATAAGAGGACGCTATGTCAACAAGAGGACACTATGTCAATAAGAGGACACTATGTCAATAAGAGGACACTATGTCAATAAGAGGACACTATGTCAACAAGAGGGCACTATATCAATAAGAGGACACTGTGTCAATAAGAGGACACTATGTCAATAAGAGGACACGATGTCAACAAGAGGGCACTATATCAATAAGAGGACACTGTGTCAATAAGAGGACACTATGTCAATAAGAGGACGCTATGTCAACAAGAGGACACTATATCAATAAGAGGACACTGTGTCAATAAGAGGACACTATGTCAACAAGAGGACACTATGTCAACAAGAGGGCACTATATCAATAAGAGGACACTGTGTCAATAAGAGGACACTAAGTGTCAATAAGAGGGACACTATGTCAACAAGAGGGCACTATATCAATAAGAGGACACTATGTCAATAAGAGGACACTATGTCATGAAGGGGAAACTATGTCAACAAGAGTACACTATGTCAATGAGAGGACACTATGTCAATAAGAGGACACTATGTCAACAAGAGGACACTATGTCAATAAGAGGACACTATATCAACAAAAGGACACTATGTCAACAAGAGGACACTATGTCAATGAGAGGACACTATATCAACAAGAGGACACTATATCAACAAGAGGACACTATATCAAACAAGAGGACACTATGTTAATAAGAGGACACTATATCAACAAAAGGACACTGTGTCAACAAGAGGACACGATGTATATAAGAGGACACTACGGCAACAAGAGGACACTATGTCAACAAGAGGACACTACTGTATGTCATTGAAAGGGCACTATCTCAACAATGAGGCACTATATCAATAAGAGGACACTATGTTATCAAGAGGGCACTATGTCAACAAGAGGACACTATGTCAACAAGAGGACACTATGACAACAAAAGGATACTATATCAATAAGAGGACACTGTGTCAATAAGAGGACACTATGTCAATAAGAGGACACTATATCAAATAAGAGGACACTGTGTCAACAAGATGACACTATGTCAACAAGAGGACACTATCTCATTGAGAGGGCACTATGTCAACAATAGGGCACTATATCAATAAGAGGACACTATGTCATCAGGAGGACACTATGTCAATAAGAGGACACTATGTCAACAAGAGGGCACCATGTCAACAAGGACACTATGTCAACAAGAGGACACTATGTCAATAAGAGGGCACTATGTCAACAAGAGGACACTATGTCAATAAGAGGACACTATGTTAACAAGAGGACACTATATCAAATAAGAGAACACTATATCAAATAAGAGGACACTATATCAATAAGAGGACAGTGTCAATGTGTCAACAAGAGGACACAGTGTCAACAAGAGGACACTATGTCATTGAGAGGGCACTATGTCAACAATAGGGCACTATATCAATAAGAGGACACTATGTCATCAAGAGGACACTATGTCAATAAGATGACACTATGTCAACAAGAGGACACTATGTGAACAAGAGGACACTATGTGAACAAGAGGACACTATGTCAATAAGAGGACACTATGTGAACAAGAGGACACTATGTGAACAAGAGGACACTATGTCAACAAGAGGACACTATGTCAATAAGATGACACTATGTCAACAAGAGGACACTATGTCAACAAGAGGACACTATATCAACAAGACGACACTATGTCAACAAGAGGACACTATGTCAACAAAAGGACACTATGTCAATATGATGACACTATGTCAACAATGACGCA
>NW_024736741.1:0-14544 GCF_018991925.1 Homarus americanus
ACAATTATAAGATCGTGGGTTCAAATCCTGGTGGGGTGAGGTGTTGATTATATGTTGAAGTCCGCGTGCTTTAATGGTCTAATGAAATATATATGGATCATCGGGTTTGGAAGCCACATTTGGTAAAACGTTGCTCTGATCACCTAAGCGGCACGGGGGGTCCCCATTAGAGGTTCACGGCGCCATAAGCTCGTTGAACAGGCTTTGTGTGAAATATAGCAGTCTAGGACTGCTTTTATTGTCCTGGTGGCCCAGAGGTAGCGTTCCCCGGTCACAATTATAAGATCGTGGGTTCAAATCCTGGTGGGGTGAGGTGTTGATTATATGTTGAAGTCCGCGTGCTTTAATGGCCTAATGAAATATATATGGATCCTCGGGTTTCGAAGCCACATTTGGTAAAACGTTGCTCTGATCACCTAAGCGGCACGGGGGTCCCCATTAGAGGTTCACGGCGCCATAAGCTCTTTGAACAGGCTCTGTGTGAAATATACCAGAGTCTAGGACTGCTTTTATTGTCCTGGTGGCCCAGAGGTAGCATTCCCCGGTCACAATTATAAGATCGTGGGTTCAAATCCTGGTGGGGTGAGGTGTTGATTATATGTAAAAGTCTGCTTGCTTTATTGGGCTTATGAAATATTTTTGGATCCTCCTTGTTTCGAAGCCGCATTTGGTAAAACGTTGCTCTGATCACCTAAGTAGCGCGGGTGGTCCCCATTGAGTTCATGATTGCCTTAGCTCGTTGAACAGGCTTTGTGTGAAGTATAGCAGAGTCTAGGACTACTTTTATTGTCCTGGTGGCCCAGAGGTAGCGTTCCCCGGTCACAATTATAAGATCGTGGGTTCAAATCCTGGTGGGGAGAGGTGTTGATTATATGTTGAAGTCCGCGTGCTTTAATGGTCTAATGAAATATATATGGATCCTCGTGTTTCGAAGCCACATTTGGTAAAACGTTGCTCTGATCACCTAAGCGGCACGGGGGTCCCCATTAGAGGTTCACGGCGCCATAAGCTCGTTGAACAGGCTTTGTGTGAAATATAGCAAAGTCTAGGAATGCTTTTAGTGTCCTGGTGGGCCAGAAGTAGCGTTCCCCGGTCACAATTAGAAGATCGTTGGTTCGAATCCTGGTGGGGTGAGGTGTTGATTATATGAAGAAGTCCGCGTGCTTTATTGGGCTAATGAAATATATAGGGATCCTCATGTTTCGAAGCCGCATTTGGTAAAACGTTGCTCTGATCACCTAAGCGGCATGGGTGGTCCCCATTAGAGGTTCACTGCGCTATAAGCTCGTTGAACAGGCTTTGTGTGAAATATAGCAGAGTCTAGGACTGCTTTTATTGTCCTGGTGGCCCAGAGGTAGCGTCCCCCGGTCACAATTATAAGATTGTGGGTTCAAATCCTGGTGGGGTGAGGTGTTGATTATATGTAGAAGTCCACGTGCTTTAATGGTCTAATGAAATATATATGGATCCTTCTTGTTTCGAAGCCGCATTTGGTAAAATGTTCGTCTGATCACCTAAGCGGCACGGGTGGTCCCCATTAGAGGTTCTCGGCGCCACAAACTCGTTGAACAGGCTTTGTGTGAAATTTAGCAGAGTCTAGGACTGATTTATTGTCCTGGTGGCCCAGAGGTAGCGTTCCCCGGTCACAATTATAAGATCGTGGGTTCAAATCCTGGTGGGGTGAGGTGTTGATTATATGTAGAAGTCCGCGTGCTTTATTGGGCTAATGAAATATATTTGAATCCTCGTATTTCGAAGCCGCATTTGGTAAAACGTTGCTCTGATCACCTAAGCGGCACGGTTGGTCCCCTATAGTGGTTCACAGCGCCATAAGCTCGTTGAACAAGCTTTGTGTGAAATATAACAGAGTCTAGGACTACTTTTATTGTCCTGGTGGCCCAGAGGTAGCATTCCCCGGTCACAATTATAAGATCGGGGTTTCAAATCCTGGTGGGGTGAGGTATTGATTATATGTAGAAGTCTGCTTGCTTTATTGGGCTAATGAAATATATTTGAATCCTCGTATTTCGAAGCCGCATTTGGTAAAACGTTGCTCTGATCACCTAAGCGGCACGGGGGGTCCCCATTAGAGGTTCACGGCGCCATAAGCCCGTTGAACACGCTTTGTGTGAAATATAGCAGAGTCTAGGACTGATTTTATTGTCCTGGTGGCCCAGAGGTAGCGTTCCCCGGTCACAATTATAAGATCGTGGGTTCAAATCCTGGTGGGGAGAGGTGTTGATTATATGTAGAAGTCCGCGTGATTTAATGGTCAAATGAAATATATATGGATCCTCGGGTTGCGAAGCCACATTTGGGAAAACGTTGCTCTGATCACCTAAGCGGCATGGGTGGTCCCCATTAGAGGTTCACTGCGCCATAAGCTCGTTGAACAGGCTTTGTGTGAAATATAGCAGAGTCTAGGACTGCTTTTATTGTCCTGGTGGCCCAGAGGTAGCGTTCACCGGTCACAGTTATAAGATCGTGGGTTCGAATCCTGGTGGGGGTGTTGATTAAATGTGAAGTCATGGCGTGGTTTATTGAGCTATTAAGTATATATGGATAACTTCTTTGTTTTCGAAGCGCATTTGATAATGTTGGATTACCCGATCACCTAAGCGACACTTTCGTGGTCCCCATTTGAAGTTCCACTGACGCCATAGCTAAAATTGAACAGGCTTTTGTGTGAAATATAACAGAGTCTAGGACTGCTTTTATTGTCCTGGTGGCCCAGAGGTAGCATTCCCCGGTCACAATTATAAGATCGTGGGTTCAAATCCTGGTGGGGTGAGGTGTTGACTATATGTAGAAGTCCGCGTGCTTTATTGGGCTAATGAAATATATATGGATCCGCGTGTTTCGAAGCCGCATTTGGTAAAACGTTGCTCTGATCACCTCAGCGGCACGGGTGGTCCCCATTAGAGGTTCACGGCGCCAAAAGCTCGTTGAACAGTCTTTGTGTGAAATATGGCAGAGTCTAGGACTGCTTTTAGTGTCCTGGTGGCCCAGAGGTAGCATTCCCCGGTCACAATTATAAGATCGTGGGTATCAACTCCTGGTGGGGTGAGGTGTTGATTATATGTAGAAGTCCGCGTGCTTTATTGGGCTAATGAAATATATATGGATCCTCGTGTTTCGAAGCCACATTTGGTAAAACGTTGCTCTGATCACCTAAGCGACGCGAGGGGTCATAAATTAGAGGTTTCACGGCGCCATAAGCTCTCACCGTTGAACGAGCTTTGTGTGCCAGAAATATACAGGGCTAGGACTGCTTTTATTGTCCTGGTGGCCCAGGGTAGCATTCCGGTCACAATTATAAGATCGTGGGTTCAAATCTGGTAAATTGAGTGTTGATTATATGTAAAGTCTGCTTGCTTTATTGGGCTAATGAAATATTTATGGATCCTCCTTGTTTCGAAGCCGCATTTGGTAAAACGTTCCTCTGATCACCTAAGCGGCACGGGTGGTCCCCATTAGAGGTTCACGGTGCCATAAGCTCATTGAACAGGCTTTGTGTGAAATATAGCAGAGTCTAGGACTGCTTTTATTGTCCTGGTGGCCCAGAGGTAGCGTTCCCCGGTCACAATTATAAGATCGTGGGTTCAAATCCAGGTTGGGTGAGATGTTGATTATATGTTGAAGTCCGCGTGCTTTAATGGTCTAATGAAATATATATGGATCCTCGGGTTTCGAAGCCACATTTGGTAAAACGTTGCTCTGATCACCTAAGCGGCACGGGGGTCCCCATTAGAGGTTCACGGCACCATAAGCTCATTGAACAGGCTTTGTGTGAAATATACCAGAGTCTAGGACTGCTTTGTGTGTCTAGTGTGGCCCAGAGGTAGCATTCCCCGGTCACAATTATAAGATCGTGGGTTCAAATCCTGGTGGGGTGAGGTGTTGATTATATGTAAGAGTCTGCTTGCTTTATTGGGCTAATGAAATATTTTGGATCCTCCTTGTTTCGAAGCCGCATTTGGTAAAACGTTGCTCTGATCACCTAAGCGGCACAAGTGGTCCCCATTAGAGGTTCACGGTGCCATAAGCTCGTTGAACAGGCTTTGTGTGAAATATAGCAGAGTCTAGGACTGCTTTTATTGTCCTGGTGGCCCAGAGGTAGCGTTCCCCGGTGACAATTATAAGATCGTGGGTTCAAATCCTGGTGGGGTGAGGTGTTGATTATATGTTGAAGTCCGCGTGCTTTAATGGTCTAATGAAATATATATGGATCCTCGGGTTTCGAAGCCACATTTGGTAAAACGTTGCTCTGATCACCTAAGCGGCACGGGGGGTCCCCATTAGAAGTTCACGGCGCCATAAGCTCGTTGAACAGGCTTTGTGTGAAATATAGCAAAATCTACAAGAATGCTGGTATCCTGGTGTGCCCAGAGGTAGCATTCCCGGTCCTGAATATAAGACCGTGGGTTCAAATCCTGGTGGGGTGAGGTGTTGATTATATGTTGATCAGCGTGCTTTAATGGTCTAATGAAATATATATGGATCCTCGGGTTTCGAAGCCACATTTGGTAAAACGTTGCTCTGATCACCTAAGCGGCACGGGGGGTCGCCATTAGAGGTTCACGGCGCCATAAGCTCGTTGAACAGGCTTTGTGTGAAATATACCAGAGTCTAGGACTGCTGTTATTGTCCTTGTGGCCCAGAGGTAGCATTCCCCGGTCACAATTATAAGATCGTGGGTTCAAATCCTGGTGGGGTGAGGTGTTGATTATATATAAAAGTCTGCTTGCTTTATTGGGCTAATTAAATATTTATGGATCCTCCTTGTTTCGAAGCCGCATTTGGTAAAACGTTCCTCTGATCACCTAAGCGGCACGGGTGGTCCCCATTAAGTTCCGCGATTGCCATAAGCTCGTTGAACAGGCTTTGTGTGAAATATAGAGTCTAGGACTGCTTTTATTGTCCTGGTGGCCCAGAAGTGGCATTCCCAGTCACAATTATAAGATCGTGGGTTCAAATCCTGGTGGGGTGAGGTGTTGATTATATGTTGAAATCGCGTCCTTTAATGTGGTCCTAATGAAATATATATGGATCCTCGGGTTTCCGAAGCCACATTTGGTAAAACGTTGCTCTGATCACCTAAGCGGCAAGGGGTGTCCCCATTAGAGGTTCACGGCGCCATAAGCTCGTTGAACAGGCTTTGTGTGAAATATACCAGAGTCTAGGACTGCTTTTATTGTCCTGGCGTCCCAGAGGTAGCATTCCCCGGTCACAATTATAAGATCGTGGGTTCAAATCCTGGTGGGGTGAGGTGTTGATTATATGTAAAAGTCTGCTTGCTTTATTGGGCTAATGAAATATTTATGGATCCTCCTTGTGTCGAGGCCGCATTTGGTAAAACGTTCCTCTGATCACCTAAGCGGCACGGGTGGTCCCCATTAGAGGTTCACGGTGCCATAAGCCCGTTGAACAGGCTTTGTGTGAAATATAGCAGAGTCTAGGACTACTTTTATTGTCCTGGTGGCCCAGAGGTAGCTTCCCCCGGTCACAATTATAAGATCGTGGGCTCAAATCCTGGTGGGGTGAGGTGTTGATTATATGTTGAAGTCCGCGTGCTTTAATGGTCTAATGAAATATATATGGATCCTCGGGTTTCGAAGCCACATTTGGTAAAACGTTGCTCTGATCACCTAAGCGGCACGGGGGTCCCCATTAGAGGTTCACGGCACCATAAGCTCGTTGAACAGGCTTTGTGTGAAATATACCAGAGTCTAGGACTGCTTTTATTGTCCTGGTGGCCCAGAGGTAGCATTCCCCGGTCACAATTATAAGATCGTGGGTTCAAATCCTGGTGGGGTGAGGTGTTGATTATATGTAAAAGTCTGCTTGCTTTATTGGGCTAATGAAATATTTTTGGATCCTCCTTGTTTCGAAGCCGCATTTGGTAAAACGTTGCTCTGATCACCTAAACGGCACGGGTGGTCCCCATTAGAGGTTCACGGCGCCAAAAGCTCGTTGAACAGTCTTTGTGTGAAATATAGCAGAGTCTAGGATTGCTTTTAGTGTCCTGGTGACCCAGAGGTAGCATTCCCCGGTCACAATTAGAAGATCGTGGGTTCAACTCCTAGTGGGGTGAGGTGTTGATTATATGTAGAAGTCCGCGTGCTTTATTGGTCAAATGAAATATATCTGGATCCTCGGGTTTCGAAGCCACATTTGGTAAAACGTTGCTCTGATCACCTAAGCGGCACGGGGGGTCCCCATTAGAGGTTGACGGTGCCATAAGCTCGTTGAACAGGCTTTGTGTGAAATATAGCAGAGTCTAGGAATGCTTTTAGTATACCAATTGGGCCAGGAAGTGGCGTTCTGATCACAATTATAAGACCGTGGGTTTGAATCCTGGTGGGGTGAGGTGTTGATAATATGTAGAAGTCCGAGTGCTTTATTGGGCTAATGAAATATATATGGATCCTCGTGTTTCGAAGCAGCATTTGGTAAAACGATGCTCTGATCACCTAAGCGGCACGGGTGGTCCCCATTAGAGGTTCTCGGCGCCATAAGCTCGTTGAACAGGCTTTTTGTGAAATATAGCAGAGTCTAGGACTGCTTTTATTGTCCTGGTGGCCCAGAGGTAGCGTTCACCGGTCACAATTATAAGATCAAGGGTTCAAATCCTGGTGGGGTGAGGTGTTGATTAAATGTAGAAGTCCGCGTGCTTTATTGGTCTAATGAAATATATATGGATCCTTCTTGTTTCGAAGCCGCATTTGGTAAAATGTTGGTTTGATCACCTAAGCGGCACGGGTGGTCCCCATTAGAGGTTCACGGCGCCATAAACTCGTTGAACAGGCTTTGTGTGAAATATAGCAGAGTCTAGGACTGCTTTTATTGTCCTGGTGGCCCAGAGGTAGCGTCCCCCGGTCACAATTATAAGATTGTGGGTTCAAATCCTGGTGGGGTGAGGTGTTGATTATATGTAGAAGTCGGCGTGCTTTAATGGTCTAATGAAATATATATGGATCCTTCTTGTTTCGAAGCCGCATTTGGTAAAATGTTCGTCTGATCACCTAAGCGGCATGGGTGGTCCCCATCAGAGGTTCACGGCGCCATAAACTCGTTGAACAGGCTTTGTGTGAAATATAGCAGAGTCTAGGACTGCTTTTATTGTCCTGGTGGCCCAGAGGTAGCATACCCCGGTCACAATTATAAGACTGTGGGTTTGAATCCTGGTGGGGTGAGGTGTTGATTATATGTAGAAGTCCGAGTGCTTTATTGGGCTAATGAAATATATTTGAATCCTCGTATTTCGAAGCCGCATTTGGTAAAACGTTGCTCTGATCACCTAAGCGGCACGGTTGGTCCCCTATAGTGGTTCACGGCGCCATAAGCTCGTTGAACACACTTTGTGTGAAATATAACAGAGTCTAGGACTGCTTTTATTGTCCTGGTGGCCCAGAGGTAGCATTCCCCGGTCACAATTATAAGATCGGGGGTTCAAATCCTGGTGGGGTGAGGTGTTGATTATATGTAGAAGTCTGCTTGCTTTATTGGGCTAATGAAATATTTATGGATCCTCCTTGTTTCGAAGCCGCATTTGGTAAAACGTTGCTCTGATCACCTAAGCGGCACGGGTGGTCCCCATTAGAGGTTCACGGTGCCATAAGCCCGTTGAACAGGCTTTGTGTGAATTATAGCAGAGTCTAGGACTACTTTTATTGTCCTGGTGGCCCAGAGGTAGCGTTCCCCGGTCACAATTATAAAATCGTGGGTTCAAATCCTGGTGGGGTGAGGTGTTGATTATATGTACAAGTCCGCGTGATTTAATGGTCAAATGAAATATATATGGATCCTCGGGTTTCGAAGCCACATTTGGTAAAACGTTGCTCTGATCACCTAAGCGGCACGGGGGGGTCCCCATTAGAGGTTCACGGCGCCATAATCTCGTTGAACAGGCTTTGTGTGAAATATAGCAAAGTCTAGAAATGCTTTTAGTGTCCTGGTGGGCAGAGGTAGCGTTCCCCGGTCACAATTAGAAGATCGTTGGTTCGAATCCTGGTGGGGTGAGGTGTTGATTATATGAAGAAGTCCGCGTGCTTTATTGGGCTAATGAAATATATATAGATCCTCGTGTTTCGAAGCCGCATATGGTAAAACGTTGCTCTGATCACCTAAGCGGCATGGGTGGTCCCCATTAGAGGTTCACGGCGCCATAAGCTCGTTGAACAGGCTTTGTGTGAAATATAGCAGAGTCTAGGACTGCTTTTATTGTCCTGGTGGCCCAGAGGTAGCGTCCCCCGGTCACAATTATAAGATTGTTGGTTCAAATCCTGGTGGGGTGAGGTGTTGATTATATGTAGAAGTCCGCGTGCTTTATTGGTCTAATGAAATATATATGGATCCTAAATGATTAAAACGCGCATTTGGTAAGCGTTGCTCTGATCTGCCTAAAAAGCGCAGGTGGTCCCCATTGAAATTTCACCGGCGCCATAAGCTCGTTGAACAGGCTTTGTGTGAAATATAGCAGAGTCTAGGACGGCTTTTATTGTCCTGGTGGCCCAGAGGTAGCATTCCCAGGTCACGATTATAAGACCTTGGGTTCAAACCCTGGTGGGGTGAGGTGTTGATTATATGTAGAAGTCCGCGTGCTTTAATGGTCAAATGAAATATATATGGATCCTCGGGTTTCGAAGCCACATTTAGTAAAACGTTGCTCTGATCACCTAAGCGGCACGGGGGGTCCCCATTAGAGGTTCACGGCGCCATAAGCTCGTTGAACAGGCTTTGTGTGAAATATGGCAAACTCTAGGAATACTTTTAGTGTCCTGGTGGGCCAGAGGTAGCGTTCCCCGGTCACAATTAGAAGATCGTTGGTTCGAATCCTGGTGGGGTGAGGTGTTGATTATATGAAGAAGTCCGCGTGCTTTATTGGGCTAATGAAATATATATGGATCCTCGTGTTTCGAAGCCGCATTTGGTAAAACGTTGCTCTGATCACCTAAGCGGCATGGGTGGTCCCCATTAGAGGTTCACTGCGCCATAAGCTCGTTGAACAGGCTTTGTGTGAAATATAGCAGAGTCTACGACTGCTTTTATTGTCCTGGTGGCCCAGAGGTAGCGTTCCCCGGTCACAATTATAAGATCGTGGGTTCAAATACTGGTGGGGTGAGGTGTTGATTAAATGTAGAAGTCTGCGTGCTTTATTGGTCTAATGAAATATATATGGATCCTTCTTGTTTCGAAGCCGCATTTGGTAAAATGTTGTTCTGATCTCCTAAGCGGCACGGGTGGTCCCCATTAGAGGTTCACGGCGCCATAAGCCCGTTGAACAGGCTTTGTGTGAAATATAGCAGAGTCTAGGACTGCTTTTATTGTCCTGGTGGCCCAGAGGTAGCATTCCCCGGTCACAATTATAAGATCGTGGGTTCAAATCCTGGTGGGGTGAGGTGTTGACTATATGTAGAAGTCCGCGTGCTTTATTGGGCTAATGAAATATATATGGATCCGCGTGTTTCGAAGCCGCATTTGGTAAAACGTTGCTCTGATCACCTAAGCGGCACGGGTGGTCCCCATTAGAGGTTCACGGTGCCATAAGCCCGTTGAACAGGCTTTGTGTGAAATATAGCAGAGTCTAGGAATGCTTTTTTTGTCCTGGTGACCCAGAGGTAGCGTCCCCCGGTCACAATTATAAGATCGTGGGTTCAAATCCTGGTGGGGTGAGTTGTTGATTATATGTAGAAGTCCGCGTGCTTTATTGGGCTAATGAAATATATCTGGATCCTCGTGTTTCGAAGCCGCATTCGGTAAAACGTTGCTCTGATCACCTAAGCGGCACGGGTGGTCCCCATTAGAGGTTCACGGTGCCATAAGCCTGTTGAACAGGCTTTGTGTGAAATATAGCAGAGTCTAGGAATGCTTTTATTGTCCTGGTGGCTCAGAGGTAGCGTCCCCCGGTCACAATTATAAGATCGTGGCATCAAATCCTGGTGGGGTGAGGCGTTGATTATATGTAGAAGTCTGCGTGCTTTATTGGGCTAATGAAATATATATGGATCCTCGGGTTTCGAAGCCGCATTTGGTTAAACGTTCCTCTGATCACCTAAGCGGCGCGGGTGGTCCCCTATAGTGGTTCACAGCGTCATAAGCTCGTTGAACAGGCTTTGTGTGAAATATAGTAGAGTCTAGGACTGCTTTTATTGTCCTGGTGGCCCAGAGGTAGCGTCCCCCGGTCACAATTATAAGATCGTGGCTTCAAATCCTGGTGTGGTGAGGCGTTGATTATATGTAGAAGTCTGTGTGCTTTATTGGGCTAATGAAATATATATGGATCCTTGGGTTTCGAAGCCGCATTTGGTTAAACGTTGCTCTGATCACCTAAGTGGCACGGGTGGTCCCCTATAGTGGTTCACAGCGCCATAAGCTCGTTGAACAGGCATTGTGTGAAATATAGTAGAGTCTAGGACTGCTTTTATTGTCCTAGTGGCCCAGAGGTAGCGTTCCCCGGTGACAACTATAAGATTGTGGGTTCAAATCCTGGTGGGGTGAGGTGTTGATTATATGTAGAAGTCCGCGTGCTTTATTGGGCTAATGAAATATATCTGGATCCTCGTGTTTCGAAGCCGCATTCGGTAAAACGTTGCTCTGATCACCTAAGCGGCACGGGTGGTCCCCATTAGAGGTTCACGGTGCCATAAGCCCGTTGAACAGGCTTTGTGTGAAATATAGCAATGTCTAGGAATGCTTTTATTGTCCTGGTGGCCCAGAGGTAGCATCCCTCGTTCACAATTATAAGATCGTGGCTTCAAATCCTGGTGGGGCGAGGCGTTGATAATATGTAGAAGTCTGCGTGCTTTATTGGGCTAATGAAATATATATGGATCCTCGGGTTTCGAAGCCGCATTTGGTTAAACGTTGCTCTGATCACCTAAGCAGCACGGGTGGTCCCCTATAGTGGTTCACAGCGTCATAAGCTCGTTGAATAGGCTTTGTGTGAAATATAGTAGAGTCTAGGACTGCTTCTATTGTCCTGGTGGCCCAGAGGTAGCGTCCCCCGGTCACAATTATAAGATCGTGGCTTCAAATCCTGGTGCGGTGAGGCGTTGATTATATGTAGAAGTCTGCGTGCTTTATTGGGCTAACAAAGGCAGGCGAACTCGCTTTAGTCAAGACGGTTAAACGTTGCCCTGATCAATTAAGTGGCAACGGGTGGTCCCCTGGCAGGTCTACAGCGCGGTGTCAGCAACAGGCATGTGAAATATAGTAGCCCAGGACTGCTTTGGCCAGTCCCAGGCGGCCCAGGGTGTGCATTCCCCGTGACAATTATGCAAGATTGTGGGTTCAACTTGGTTTGGTGAGGTTGATTATATGTAGAAGTCCGCGTTTTATTGGGCCAATGAAATATATATGGATTTCTCCTGTTTCGAAGCCGCATTTGGTAAAACGTTGCTCTGATCACCTAAGTGGCACGGGTGGTCTCCATTAGAGGTTCACGACGCCATAAGCTCGTTGAACAGGCTTTGTGTGAAATATAGCAGAGTCTTGGACTGCTTTTATTGTCCTGGTTGCCCAGAGGTAGCGTTCCCCGGTCACAATTATAGGATCGTGGCTTCATATCCTGGTGGGGTGAGGCGTTGATTATATGTAGAAGTCTGTGTGCGTTATTGGGCTAATGAAATATATCTGGATCCTCGTGTTTCGAAGCCGCATTTGGGTAAACGTTGTTATGATCACCTAAGCGGCACGGATGGTCCCCATTAGAGGTTCACGGTGCCATAAGCCCGTTGAAAAGGCTTTGTGTGAAATATAGCAATGTCTAGGAATGCTTTTATTGTCCTGGTGGCCCAGAGGTAGCATCCCTCGGTCACAATTACAAGATCGTGGCTTCAAATCCTGGTGGGGCGAGGCGTTGATTGCGCGTGGTAGTTCGCGTATGACAAGGCTAATGAAATATATATGATCCTCGTGGTTTCTGAAGCCGCATTCTTTGCAAAACGTTGTTTGATCACCTGTTGCAACGGGTGGTCCTATTAGAGGTTCACGCCATAAATGTTAAACAGGCTTTGTGTGAAATATAGTAGAGTCTAGGACTGCTTATTGTCCTGTGGCCCAGAGGTAGCATACCCATCGCTACAATTACAAGATTGTGGGTTTGAATCCTGGTGGGGTGAGGTGTTGATTATATATAGAAGTCTGAGTGCTTTATTGGGCTAATGAAATATATATGGATCCTCGTGTTTCCAAGGCGGATTTGGTAAAACGTTGTTCTGATCACATAAGCGGCACGGGTGGTCCCTATTAGAGGTTCACTGCGCCATAAGCTCGTTGAAAAGGATTTGTGTGAAATATAGCAGAGTTTAGGACTGCTTTTAGTGTCCTGGTGGCCCAGAGGTAGCATACCCCGGTCACAATTATAAAATCGTGGGTTTGAATCCTAGTGGGGTGAGGTGTTGATTATATGTAGAAATCCGCGTGCTTTATTGGGCTAATGAAATATATATGGACCCTCGTGTTTTGAAGCCGCATTTGGTAAAACGTTGCTCTGATCACCTAAGCGGCACGGGTGGTCCCCATTAGAGGTTCACGGCGCCATAAGGTCATTGAACAGGCTTTGTATGAAATATAGTAGAGTCTACGAATGCTTTTATTGTCCTGTTGGCCCAGAGGTAGCATTCCACGGTCACAAATATAAGATCTTGGGTTTAACTCCTGGTGGGGTGAGGTGTTGATAATATGTAGAAGTCCCCGTGCTTTATTGGGCTAATGAAATATATATGGATTCTCCTGTTTCGAAGCCGCATTTGGTAAAACGTTGCTCTGATCACCTAAGTGGCACGGGTGGTCTCCATTAGAGGTTCACGACGCCATAAGCTCGTTGAACAGGCTTTGTGTGAAATATAGCAGAGTCTAGGACTGCTTTTATTGTCCTGGTTGCCCAGAGGTAGCGTTCCCCGGTCACAATTATAGGATCGTGGCTTCAAATCCTGGTGGGGTGAGGCGTTGATTATATGTAGAAGTCTGTGTGCGTTATTGGGCTAATTAAATATATATGGATCCTCGGGTTTTGAAGCCGCATTTGGGTAAACGTTGCTCTGATCACCTAAGCGGCACGGGTGGTCCCCTATAGTGGTTCACGGCGCCATAAGCTCGTTGAACAGGCTTTGTGTGAAATATAGCAGAGTCTAGGACTGCGTTTTATTGTCCTAGTGGCCCAGAGGTAGCGTTCCCCGGTCACAATTATAAGATCGTGGGTTCAAATCCTGGTGGGGTGAGGTGTTGATTATATGTAGAAGTAAGCGTGCTTTATTGGGCTATTGAAATATATATTGATCCTCGTGTTTCGAAGCCAGATTTGGTAAAACGTTGCTCCGATCACCTAAGCGGCACAGGTGGTCCCCATTAGAGGTTCATGGCGCCATAAGTTCGTTGAACAGGCTTTGTGTGAAATATAATAGAATCTAGGACTGCTTTTATTGTCCTGGTTGCCCAGAGGTAGCGTTCCCCGGTCACAATTATAAGATCGTGGGTTAAAATCCTGGTGGGGTGTGGTGTTGATTATATGTAGAAGTAAGCGTGATTTATTGGGCTATTGAAATATATATTGATCCTCGTGTTTCGAAGCCGGATTTGGTAAAACGTTGCTCCGATCACCTAAGCGGCACAGGTGGTCCCCATTAGAGGTTCATGGCGCCATAAGGTCGTTGAACAGGCTTTGTGTGAAATATAGTAGAGTCTAGGACTGCTTTTATTGTCCTGGTTACCCAGAGGTAGCATTCCCCGGTCACAATTATAAGATCGTTGGTTCAAATCCTGGTGGGGTGAGGTGTTGATTATATGTAGAAGTCCGCGTGCTTTTTTGGGCTAATGAAATATATATGGATCCTCGGGTTTCCAAGCCGGATTTGGTAAAACGTTGCTCTTATCACCTAAGCGGCACGGGTGGTCCCCTATAGTGGTTCACGATGCCATAAGCTCATTGAACAGGCTTTGTGTGAAATATAACAGAGTTTAGGACTGCTTATAGTGTCCTCGTGGCCCATAGGTAGCATTCCTCGGTCATAATTATAAGATTGTGGGTTCGAATCCTGGTGGGGTGAGGTGTTGATTATATGTAGAAGTCCACGTGCTTTATTGGGCTAATGAAATATATATGGATCCTCGTGTTTCCAAGCCAGATTTGGTAAAACGTTGCTCTGATCACCTAAGCGGCACGGATGGTCCCCATTAGAGGTTCACAGCGTCATAAGCTCGTTGAACAGGCTTTGTGTGAAATATAGCAGAGTCTAGGACTGCTTTTAATGTCCTGGTGGCCCAGAGGTAGCATACCCCGGTCACAATTATAAGACCGTGGGTTTGAATCCTGGTGGGGTGAGGTGTTGATTATATGTAGAAGTCCGAGTGCTTTATTGGGCTAATGAAATATATATGGATCCTCGTGTTTCGAAGCCGGATTTGGTAAAACGTTGCTCTGATCACCTAAGCGGCACGGTTGGTCTCCATTAGAGGTTCACAGCGCCATAAGCTCGTTGAACAGGCTTTGTGTGAAATATAGCAGAGCCTACGAATGCTTTTATTGTCCTGTTGGCCCAGAGG
>NW_024736742.1:0-22500 GCF_018991925.1 Homarus americanus
CTCTAGGGGAAAACGCGAGGCTCACGGCAGCAAACCCAGACAAGGATGCGTTGTGCATCAAATATATCAAGATCCATTATTGATATTGCCATCAAGGGACTCTCTCACTAAATATTTTTGTATATGCTGCCAGATCAGACGAGCCAGGCAGAATCACGACCATGTGGCCAAAGGGCCCTTCTGCTTAATACCAAATTGTTTTTGGCCTTCAGGCTCCACCTCAAATTTATCTTGGTTCGACCTGCCAGCCAGTGAGGCCAAAACTGTGGGGACATGATTCCCCGGAGCCTGGAAGGCTTAACGGTAGCGATGTGTGAATTGCCAGAGGACATTGACAAGGAAGTGCGGAAGTCGTCGGGGGCTGAAGTAGTTCTTTGAAAAAAAAATGAAAAAAAATTAGTATTCATATATTGAATATCAATATTGTATTTCAACCCCCCGCCCACACCCACCCACTGATAATATTATTCTACTAATATCTCCATTCGATATTAATTTTCCAACTATTACTAGTGGAGAAACCCAAACCTTTCATAAGAACATTACATAAGAACATAAGAATGGAGGAAACTGCAGCGGGCCTATTGGCCCATACTGGGCAGTCCCGTTTACACCCAACCCCCATTGCTCATATGAGCATCCAACCTATGTTTGAAGCAATTCAGCGTATTCGAGTTAATGATGATATTTGGTAACTTGTTCCATTCATCCACTACTCTGTTTCCAAACCAGTGCTTACCTATGTCACGCCTAAATCTAAATTTGTCTAATTTAAAACCATTGTTACGAGTTCGCTCCTGGTTGGATAGTTTGAGTACCTTTGTAATGTCCCCTTTGTTTAGCCCTGCCTTCCACTTATACACCTCTATCAGGTCGCCCCTCGCTCTACGTCTCTCAAGGGAGTGCAAATTAAGATGCTTTAACCTGTCTATACTCAAGGTTCCTAATGCCCGGGATTAGTCTTGTCATCTTTATGACTATGGCCAAACCATGTTCCCTGCTTTGTTGCTGATGTTGAATTTTAGCGTGATGCATGCTGCCTCTAACACCTTTGTTGTCTTCCTGTCTGTCTTTGTGTAGTATGCTGACCTCTTCCCTCTGCAGATGTCCTACTTCGTCAGTGTGGTTGACAGGAGCCACACGGTATTCTGTACACCTCACTATCTTCCCTCGGCCTTTCATATTTCTTGTTCTTGATCATGTCAGCTGTCTTCGCTCCTGAGGTCACTACCAACTTCATGGTAGATTCCTTCACGATACTGGTGATACTCCGTCGAAGTTGGGAACATTTGTGTCTATCAACAACAACTCTTATGTTCGTTCTCATCTCCTCCACTGCCTCTTTCAGCATCATAATATCCTCCTAAACTAACCACAATAGAAACAATAAACAAGCCTGGTGTGGTATCTCGCCTTCACTCTTGGCTCACACAGATCCTCTTAGACTGATCATTACTTCCTTCTAAATTTAAAGTTTCTTACTAACTCAACTTCAAAGTTCTTAGGATGTTCAGTAATTCCGTCCACTTTACTTCGTCGACATGTTGCTCATATTCTACAAAACACACACTATTTCTTTGTCAACATCCAGTCTTCTCTCATGCATAACACATGTGTCAATTTTAGTGAAGTCAAAAACTACTAGTATTCAAATAATGCCATTTTATATTGGTTGTAAAGACTATTTACCTACTTATATTTGACCACAAAGTTTTGATATATATCAATGGGTCTTTAATATGTGTGGTCAACTTTGGTAATTTTTGGTGCATGGTACAGTTTCTAAGCTTTACATAGTCACAAATGCTGGAGTTTTGATTGTCAATACATGTGTTTTCCCTACTTTTTGACGATTGTGATTACTTCGTAATGTAAATATTGTGTAAATTTGTACTACAAATTATTTTAAATGTTATGTGCGAGCCAAACTACTTGTGTATTTTGATAAGATAAATATATGAAATTGTCATCACTTTGATCCACTTGCTGGATTGATTGAAGAGAAAATTGAACATATATTACAAAAAAACACCTGAATCAGTTGCTGATGTCAACTCTACAGATCTAGTTCATGACAATAAATGATGTCAACTCTACAGATCTAGTTCATGACAATAAATGTAGGTTTCTAGTTGATTCTGTCTTGGGTTTTACCACTTTACTTAATTCAGAAAAACAATTTAGTTTAAACCAAAAATTATCTAAATTTATTACTACTTATACATCACATAGTCTTGTAAAAGTAAATTAGTAACGCAATTTGCTTTGAACAACCTCCTACAGCCAAAACCTGAGCTTAAAGGAGTTATTAAGAATTTCAATGAAATTAATTTTGTGCAATGGGAATTAGTCGGCCCGACCAAATTCAAATGACATTTGATTTGTTCACAGGTCCACAGAATGAGTCAGAAAGAAATCAGAACCCGAAGCAAATCAAGTTGTCAGCTAAGTCATTTGGTTGGTACTTGTAGGGAACTTCCCCCTGCTGAGCTGCCCACAGCCAGAGATCTGTTGGGGTATGGTTTGTTCAGAAGAGAAATGAATGAGGAAGACAGAAGGAATTACCCAGTTGATCACCTGGTTAACAACGACATTGTTCCTGGGCTACTGGCTCATTGGAGAAAGGCCAACGCTCTATTCACAGAACCTGTAATCAACACTGAGGTTAGGATCAAGTCTAAAATGAAGGCACTGTGGAATGTGGCATTGAAGGTGTCCATGGGCAATGTGAATCTACAGGTCAAACCTAAGTTCATGATGAAATTGGACAAATTGGTGGACATCCTGACATGTCACTGTGTGATGAGAAGCTGCAGTGAGCTTGGGTGCAACCCTGTTTGCAACAGTGAGGTTCACATTGACTGCAGATGCAGGAAGGAGCAAAAGATACCAGTGCAGGAGCTTGCCTTCATCAGAGGTAAGAGAGAAAAGGTGGGTAGTGTTGGGTCACACCAGATGGGTTTAGCTGATCGCCCTGAGACCAGGAAACAGGAAGCAGTGCTGTATAGATAGCGGCAGAAAAGGAAGGCCGAAGAGAAGAGGAGGAGGAAGGCAGAGGAGTCAGCCAAGAAAGAAGAGGAGTTGAGGAAGGAGTCACTACTGGAGATGGAGTTGGAGGAGACTGGAGATACACCGGAGAAGGCAGAGAAGAGGACGAAGTCTTCATGTCAAAGACTGCAGCAACTTCTTCCTTGCCTGTGACTAAGAAGAAGAAATAAAACTACAAATATCACCAACATAGCTCTGTCTAGCTTGAGACATCATACTGGGTGGAGAGAGACTGCAGAGATTGCCACTGGTGTCCGGATTGATTCTGGTCTTATCATAGAGTCTGACACAGCACTGGTGATTGATCACAAGAAGGTGAGGAGGGCTCAGGAGAGACTGATTATGGAGTTGGCTAAGAAGTTTGATGAAGAGATTAGAGAAAATGGCACCACCTGTATCTTCTTTGATGGGGGAATAGATGTAACCTGAAGGAACTAACAGGTAGTTTCCCAGAATTGTTAAAGAAACACACTATACAGTGCAATGAACCAGGTGGGAAATATTTGTGGCATTTTGTACCAGAGGAAGCTACAGAGGAGAGGAGTCATGCTGAGGTCATTGCTGATCATTTAGTGAACTGGCTAAAGGAGAGAGGAGCAGACCAGAATCCTTTTGGCCATAGGTGACAGCACTAATGTGAATACTGGCTGGGAGGGAGGAGTAATGCCTGAGGTAGAGGCCAAGCTCGGCAGAAAGTTGGTGTGGATTGTCTGTGACTCGCACACGGGGGAGCCGAGTCTCAGACACCTAGTAACTGCACTGGATGGAAAGACATTGAGCAACAACAAGTGGTCGGGGCCTTTAGGGAAGATGTTAGACACTTCCACTGAACTGGAGATCAGCCCAAGGCTCAAAAGGATCACTGTTGGTCCTCCTCTACCCAATCTCAGCGCAGACCAATTATATGGATACAGAATCATCACGGTCAACAGAACAAAAGAGGTAACTCAGAGTCTAGCTCTCTTGTAGATTGGGCCATTCCTGTCACAGTAGGTGGCTCACCACTGCTCTGCTTTAACGTTATGCAGATTGTGGATTTCCAAACCTGGGCTGAAGGGTAGGAACCTGAAACATCTGAGGATAATTGTGGAATTCATAGTGGGAGTCTATATGCCAAACTGCTTCAGCATCAAGTTAAGTCACAGCTGGGTGGAGGGTCCCAGGTATGTACTGTAAAAGCTGAAACTGCTCACAAGTCAGACGAAGGAGTTCGTAGGAATAGTGATGCCTACAGTGAAGAGATCAGTCTGGTATGCACACTCTGAGGCTGTGCTTCAGGCCATTCTGTGTAGTGAGGTGGAGGAGGAGAGGAGGGAAGCTGTGAAAAGGATACTGGAAATCAGAGGTGAGGGAGATGAGGACACAAAGGTAGGAGACTGCAGTGTCTGACCCAGGGGGACTCCTAACGTCAACCCAGATGCCATCAAACTCTCGGAGCTTATTGAATGGAACTCTGGGGTAACCGATCCTCCTCTGGCATGCTCCTTCTCCACTGCTGCAATCATGGAGTTTCTGGATAGACCAATGGAAGTTCCTACATGGCCTACACACACACACACACACACACACAGTTAGTAGAGAGTTGTGTAAGGATTAAAACTGAAGCAGCACAACATGTTTACTCAAAAGAGATGGAGGCGTACATCAGGGGCCAAGTGGCCAGTAGGGAGCTCGTGTCCAGGAGCAGGAGCAAGGAAGACATGGCCACCTTGGTAAAGTTCAAGAATTCTGTCTGGTAAAATGTCGTTACATACAATAAAAATATGCAAAATTTGCAAATTTTTCGTGAATTTCAACAAAAAATATAAGTAGCTAGGGGTGGTCAAATCCGAATTTTGAAGCCATATTTCGATTATCATATAAAATGTATAATTTTGGTCTCTAGAGATTTTGAAACTCTTAAATTTTCCACTTTGCGCGCTTAAATTGACATATTCACAACTCCTGTTCTTTCGCATCCCCTTATCTCCAAATTCATTTTGCCCAGTAACGTTGTTGGAATTTTACTTTTGCCATCCACCTCACAACTTTAAGCAGTGATCTTAAATTTGTTTGAAACCAAGCTGTTAGTCCTATAATTAAGTGAAACATTCTGATGAATTCAGTTTCTTTTCCAGAGGAACCATTATTGTCCTTATGAAATTTCCCTGCCATTCTTTTTATATGACTCTCCTAGTAAGGACTAGGACCTCTTTGCCAAGTTCTTCGAGAATTCCATTATTATTCCTTCAACAAGATAAACTTTCTTTATTTTTATATTCGTCTATTTCAGCTCAAACTACTCCTTTAAAAATTATCAGGCTGTTTGTCGTCATTATACTAATTTTTTCCAAACAAATTTGTTAAATCTTAGGGTTTCCTTTTTATTTTACAACTCTTAATGTGTTCTTCCCACTTGTTCCTCTTTCTATTGGACTCAAACTACAACTATCCATTTATCATCTATCTCATTAGGTTGGATGCTTATATGAGCAATAGGGGTTGGGTGTAAACGGGACTGCCCAGTATGGGCCAATAGGCCCGCTGCAGTTTCCTCCATTCTTATGTTCCTATTCTTGTTCAACCCGTGACCTTCCTATCTCTTTCGTCCACCTGGCCTGACACTCCTTTTTTATCCGGCTTCTTTTGTTCTACATGCTAATTATGTCACTACACTGCTTTTACATTGTTGCTTTCTTGTAAATTCCTTCTTAAGTCTTCAGTCTTCCAGTATTTGTAACATTTTGTCTCTGAACTAAGGTTTTGTGCCTCACAATCATTATTCCATTTGTTTTCCTTGCATCTTCTATAATCATTTACTTTTCATTCAATTCTCTGTACTCTACCTTAGTCATAGTCTCCTTTTACTCCTCAGTCTTTTAACAAATATTTCCACTCTAAAATTCAGTCCCATCTTCAGTTTTTACTGTAATTTTATCAGCACGAGGGTTTGGGTAGCCTCTGTCCACTTCCCATCTGCAAGATTTCTTGACGCTCTTCCTGCATCTGTTTCAAACTAGTACAGTATGTAACCAAGTTGATACCCTTTTGTATTACCCAGTATCTGTATCTCTTTCTCTGTTGTTTGAATTAGGTATCTGTCACTATCAGTTGATACCTCTTGCAAAATTACAATGCTCTCTCAATTCTGCAGTTCGTTTTTCCTTGTTCAAAACCTCCTATTTGTTTGCCTCCAGTCTACTTATTATAGTGGTTTCCTTTAATGCTATCAATCAGCCGTTCTCTTTCCTTGTGCACATAAAACACGCTGTCCTCCTTTTTTGGCTCTGTACCACATCGACAGTGTTAGTTGGTTACCGTCTACCTCCCCAAATACAATTGTCACTCCTTTATTACTTTGTTTTCCAACTTCCTTGTAGCTTTATTTATCCAGAATAATTACTGATTCCTCTCTCTAACTATGTACCCTTCCTGAATGTATCACCTGGCAACTGTCACTCAGAAAGGCGTCTTTGACTTTCCACTTAATTCTACTGAGAGTGTGTTACCCGGTGAGAGTCAGCATCACTGCTTCCTCAAGTAAATCTCCTCTTACGCTCTAGATATGATCAACCCACCACCTGGTGACTGTTGTACACTCACACACACTACAGTATAGCAAAATATCTCCAACAATCTTTAAGTTAATTATTTGATAATTTCTTATTCCCTTATAATAGCTTATTAGATCAGTATTAACATAAGAAATACGAAAGTGTAATTTGCTCACTCAGGTAATGTACTGATCACACGTGATTTTGTAATGTAGAGTTGTACAAGTATAGATGAGTTTTGGTTGAAACTCATATTTGATTTTTGTATTTGTTTGGCTTTACTCATATGACGACAGCACTAACAAATGCCTATTACCTACTACTTATTGTTTCTTTACTATTCATGATTACTTTCAACAATATACTGCCTGCCAACTTCTTCCTACTGTTTACAATCTGTCATCAGTGTCTAATACCTTTAATTCCTGTGTATTACTTTTGTGTACTATCTACTATTACTGTCTGCTGGACTTTGTCTACTATCTACTATTGCTGTCTACTGGACTTTTTTTTACTATCTACTGTTACTGTCTACTGGGGTTGGTCTTCTATCTACTATTACTGTTCAGTGGAGTTTGGCTACCATCTACTATTACTGTCTACTGGAGTTTGTCCACTTTGTACTATTACATCGTATAATTACATTCTACTTTCTACTGTTATTTTCTTCTTTCTACTATCTCACCTAACTTTCGGTCAACCTTCCCGGACTTTAACAGTACTGGAGTGAGCGGGTCCCTGCCTGGGGGTCCCGTCATTACATGGTAAAAGAACAGTTGAGTATTGCAGGTATTACACGGCACTAGAGAGGACTTGGTTCTTTGACCACTGCAGCGATGCCCATCTCAAGGTGTGGGAAGCCAACGTGGCCGTCCACAAGCGGGGGATTGAACTCATCCGGCCGGGTGCCAAGTGTTCTGAGATTGCCCAAGAACTAAACGAAATGTTTGCCCAGTTCGGCCTTCTGAAGTACCGCATGTTTGGCTACGGTCATTCCTTCGGTGTCCTCAGCCACTACTACGGGCGTGAGGCTGGTGAGTCATGTTCTAACAACTCTTTATTTGATGATCGTAGATATAGCTTGTGTGTCAGATTTTTTATGATACCTTACAATGTGTGCAATACAAGTTGACCTTCATTTCTATATATACAAGATAATGAACACAAACTAATGTATTAATATTAATGTTTGATAAACCATACGCTACTTGTTCACCAACACCTTGATTAACTCTCGCAACATCTTTCTAGTACATTTTAACAACACGTAAATTCAACTTCTGCCTCACAAAGAGCAGCAGTTTCCCACACTCACATTCAGTTTATATGTTAGAAGGCCCTGCATAAGTTACCATGTTTAAACATTATAGTATATTATTTCCAGCTCAATTTATCACCGACAGAAGAACAAGCAAACTTTTGCTGCTGAACATCTCCTTAGTTAAATTGTTAATTAGTTTTTATCGGACAATATTCTTAGAACACATTCTCTATACTGTTGGTTATGTCCTGTTGAGTCTGCCGTGTTGAGTACTGTTAAGTGTGTCCTGTTGAGTACTGTTGTGTGTACCCTTTTGAGTACTGTTGGTTGTGTCCTGTTGAGTACTGTTAAGTGTGTCCTGTTAACTTTGTGAAGTCCTATTGAGTGTGTCCTGTTCAGAACTGTCGAGTAGTACTGAGTGTGTTCTGTGGAATAGATAAGAACATAAGAATGGAGGAAACTGCAGCGGTCCTATTGGCCCATACTGGGTCTCACAAGCGCAAGATATAGTCTTAGGATGACCTCGTTAGTCTTGTAACTAAAGCATTTTTATATGAACCCAAGTACTTTATTAGCCTTGTTTCGATAAATTACGCATCTTGGTTTAAGATTCCTACTCATCATTACCCTAGATATATATATCAGAGTCGGATTTCTCTGTCACCGTTCTTCATCTCATATCTGGTTTCTCTATTTACATCTCCTAGGTTAAGTACTTTACACTTTTCCACATTAAATTTCATCTGCCATTTTTCAGATCATGCAAAATATTTTTTCAGATCTTCCTGTAGTTTTACCGAGTCCTCGTCAAATTTAATTACCCGCTCTATTTTTGTGTCATCAACAAATTTACTTATGGGGGTGTAGGGGTATCGAGATATTAAAGTTGTCTAGCACTCAGGATGGAAGGAAACTCTAATGTGGTTTTCTTGTATAATATATATAAGTTATATGATAGACAGTCTGGTGCTGGAGGTGCTGTGTGGTGAGGGGCTGCTTGGTAGAGACGTGCGGTGAGTAGCTTGTTGAAGGAGGTAGATGTGCAGGAGCTTCGTTAGAGAAGGTGTTGCCTGTTGCTGGCCTCCTGGTTGAATGAAATGTTAACAGCGTGGAGCTTGCTGGAGGAGATGTTGCTTGTTCAGGAAAATGGGCAGAATGAGAGTTGGTAGGTGAGGAAGCTCAGAGAAGGACATGCTCGCTGGCGGGAGCGAAGACCGCCAGGCAGGCGAGGAGAGGCGAGGGTCGCCAGGCAGCGGCAGAGGAGGAGGTGTTGCTTGTTCAAGAAGATTGGTCAGACTGAATCTCAATGGAGAGACAGAGCTTATATACACCCAGCAGCGGCTATGAGTCATGGTGGGAAAACCCGAGAAGTAGCCGGTGAATAGTTCCGTTGCTAAGATACGGCGGGCATTGGAATGCGGATACGCTTGGTTGCTAGGGAAGGCGGCACATTGGAATGTGATGGCAGGTGGTGGGCTGCTACGCAGTTAGTTTGTAGGGGAGACATCCACTACAATACTCCCCCTCCCCTCCAGGCGGTGTAGGAGACTTGTTGTTTGTAGAGTTGCTTAGCACATGTGAGGAAGACCGGGCGGTGCATGCCTCATGTGAGACAACGGCGATGGCGTGATGAGCCGATCGCTGAAATACAACTGTCTAGATACACACGATCTGTGGGAGAAGGGAGAAAAAGGGTGTGTGGAGGCGATGAATGTTGTTCTTCCCTCACGACAGGTACAGGGTCGTCAGATGCGCCTGCTGGGGTGTGTGTGGGCCTGGATCAGGAGCAGGGGCTGGGTCAGCAGAAGCGGATTAGGGCTCGTGACAGCAGCTGGGTCCACGACAGCAGCAGGGTGCAGGACATTAGCAGGGAGTACCTGAGGGAGAAAAGAGGGGGTGTGGAGGCGATGGATGTTGTGTGCTTCCCTCACGGCAGGTACTGCTGGGCCGGGGTCGGCGTCTGAGGCAGGACGGGTGTGCTGGGGTCGTCAGGATGTGGTGCGTGAGGCAGGAAGAGGAGCCGGTGTCCGCTTGAAGAGTGGGAGCGTGATCAGTGTCTCCTCCATCCTGTGTGAGTGCTAATCTCCGGGAGTCACCATTGTAGGGGTATCGAGATATTAAAGTTGTCTAGCACTCAGGATGGAAGGAAACTCTAATGTGGTTTTCTTGTATAATATATATAAGTTATATGATAGACTGTCTGGTGCTGGAGGTGCTGTGTGGTGAGGGGCTGCTTGGTAGAGACGTGCGGTGAGTAGCTTGTTGAAGGAGGTAGATGTGCAGGAGCTTCGTTAGAGAAGGTGTTGCCTGTCGCTGGCCTCCTGGTTGAATGAAATGTTAACAGCGTGGAGCTTGCTGGAGGAGATGTTGCTTGTTCAGGAAAATGGGCAGAATGAGAGTTGGTTGGTGAGGAAGCTCAGAGAAGGACATGCTCGCTGGCGGGAGCGAAGACCGCCAGGCAGGCGAGGAGAGGCGAGGGTCGCCAGGCAGCGGCAGAGGAGGAGGTGTTGCTTGTTCAAGAAGATTGGTCAGACTGAATCTCAATGGAGAGACAGAGCTTATATACACCCAGCAGCGGCTATGAGTCATGGTGGGAAAACCCGAGAAGTAGCCGGTGAATAGTTCCGTTGCTAAGATACGGCGGGCATTGGAATGCGGATACGCTTGGTTGCTAGGGAAGGCGGCACATTGGAATGTGATGGCAGGTGGTGGGCTGCTACGCAGTTAGTTTGTAGGGGAGACATCCACTACAGGGGCTTGTCTTTGGCAGCGCCAGGTTGCCAGTCAGCAGCTGACGCTGTTAGAATAAAGTCTAAAAGAACGTGGTCTATGACTCCAACCTCTCACACTAGACAGAATCAAAAAGAAAACACCAGGCGACAGCAATATAGGTCAAGCAATCCTGAAGCACCTGCCCCCAGAAACTGTCACAGCCATTGCATACCTCTACAACACCCAACTGGCTACAGGATACTTCCCAAAACTCTTTAAGACAGCCACAACCATCATGATACCTAAACCAAACAAAAACCCAACAGATCCACAAAACTACAGACCGATCAGCATACTAGAAGTCTTAGGCAAAACTTTGAAAGACTATACAACACCGGCCTCAGATACCACCTTGAAGATGAACAACTACTGTCCTACAAGCAGTTCGGCTTTAGAGCACACCACTCAACTCAAGACGCACTCAATATAATGACAAACTACCTCCACATGAACAAAGGTGCATACAAGACAGCACTCATTACAAAAGACGTACAAAAAGCCTTCGACACAGTTTGGCACGATGGATTAAAGTATAAGATATGCACCAATTTTAACCTCCCTCAAAAATCACAACAATTAATAAGCAACTTCCTAACAGACAGAAAAATGAGGATAAAATTCACACCTGCCTACTCTGACCACTTCACACTGCAAGCAGGAGTCCCACAAGGATCAGTCCTGTCCCCAACACTATACATTCTTTACACAAACGACTTACCTGACCCCTTACACATCGACTCTCTGACAATACAGTACGCCGACGATGTAACCCAACTAGTCAGACACTTCACTAGCCTTGATCACCTAACAGACAAAGCACACAGGGAGCTAGAACAAGTTACACAATGGGAACTCCGATGGCGAATACAAACTAACCCGAACAAAGCACAAATCACCTACTTCGGCACCAAAAGACGACAACCACGTCACATTTACCTAAACCCCTACATCGCCTACCCTTCACCCATAACTGTCAAACGAACAAACACAATCCCAGGAGTCACATTCAACGACACCCTCACCATGACACTACACACCAATATGAAGGCTTTGATCGCAAACAAAACACTCGGGAATATATACAGATTCAGAACGGCATCAATCAAAACCAAAACACACCTATTGAAAGCCCTCATAAGCCCACTATTGACTTATGCACCTAACACACTCCAGCTAGCAGCACCATCACACGCCAAGAAACTTCAAGTCATACAAAACAAAGCACTAAGATTCATCCATAACACACACTGGTCATCCTTCACCCCAAATAGACATCTACATGAACTCAGTTCCCTCCCTACACTCAACATCTACTGGAGACAACTAGGAGACAAACAAATAGAATCACTCCTCACTACTTACCCTCAATGGCAGGATTATTTCGACAACATCATACTCCCACGCAGATTCAGAAACGAAAATCCCTCCATACTAAACAGACCAAACACACCCCTCCCACCTCCCTTATATTAATAACTCCCATATCAAACCCCAACTTCTCTATAACCACACCCAACAACTCCCCTCAAATTAAACCTAACACCTCTCCTCAACCCACACCCAACGATTCCCACCCAACCTAACCCAATCAACCTAACCTAACCTAACCTAACCTAACCTAACCTTACCTGACTTACCCAACCTCAAAAAAAAAAAAAAAATCATTAACCTGACACTCTGCCCTAGCAATACAGAACAACCACCTCCTCCTCCCCCCTCAATCTAAACCCCACTCACACTCAAAGATACGTGTAAAAAGAAAAGAAAAAAAAGAGCACTAATCCACTCAACCTACTTCTTCCCCCCAAAAAAAAACCCTAAATAATCCCCAAAAAACAATGTATACCCAGCCAAATTACTAGCAATCCCACCCAAAATAAAAAATAACCATTCTACCATTCACTAACCACACCCTACCACTCCTCCCAAACCAAATACCTAACTTACCCATCCCATACTAACACAGATGACGTGTACGTCTCCCTTAGCCAATAAGGTCGGGGAGAGGTGCACAGTACCTGTACACAAGCCCTCTCCCTCAAGAATGTTACCAACACTGTTGATGGGTGCCTCCCTTAGCCAATAAGAACATAAGAACATAAGAAAGTGGGATACTGCAGGAGGCCGACTGGCCCATACAGGGCATCCTTAACTCAAGACTGAAACCATTCAACCTATATCTCATTCTCGTCTCCGTTCATAATTTGACAAAAAAGCTCAAATCTGTCTGCTGCTATTACTAAAAACTCTCCTACGATAAGCTCATCCTTCCTTACTATGAATACTTTGACATTTCAAGCTCAAAGATTCAAAACCCTTCCTCCAACTCGCTCTGTTCCTCTTTGACATAGCTCAAAGACTTTACCTTCATCTTTCTCCAAACAACCCTACGACTAGCTAAATTTCCATGTTTTCACATTCTCTGTTACTTTGATCGTGTGTGGCCTGTGCGTCCGTCCACCTGCGCTTCTCGGCTTGCGTCGCCGCCGTGGCGGGGCGGTTCTTCCTCCGCTTTGCCAACACTGCCTAAGCTAAGACGACAACCAGAGCGCCCTCGTTGGCCCTTTGCTTGCCCGGACCTGCTCCCGCCCTCCCTCTGCCTCGTCCTGATTATGATTGTTGCACCCTCAGGGCTTATTCCCTACCCCCTCACGCAAGCGGTGTTTAGCCACTGCACCTGTTCTCTCCTTCTAAAATTCACTTCTATCCTCCCTTTATCCTTCCCCTGAACCTCCTTCCCCCCTGTCACTAGCATTTTTCGATTCGATTCGGCTGTACGCGTCAGTCCTCTAACCCTCTCTCACCATGAACGGTTACGAGTTTGATTACGTGGCGCGGATACGTCCGGATACGCCGACCTGCCCCAAGAAACTAAACCTCCTAGTTCTCCAGTAGTTCTTTGAAACTAATGGGATCGTGGGGGTCACCAAGGTGGAACGTCTAAAGCTCCATGGTGACATCAAGATCACCTTCGTCGAGAAGGGCATGCCCGTACAGCTCGCGGAGATCCCAGACATCAACGGCATTCCATTTAAAATGATTGCCTACATGTGGGACAACCTGAAGCTGGGAGTAATCTCCCACGCCGAAATTGCCCACATGAACCAAGCAGAGCTGAGTGAGCTCCTCAAGGGGCAGCAACTTCAAGTTGTGAAGAAGCTGTCCGACACCACTGCCCTCATCGGACACCACTCCACCTTACCCAAGGAAGCTCAACTGGCGTGGGTAACTGTGCCAGTCAAGCCCTACTGCAGACCGAAACGGTGTTACAAATGCCAGCACTATGGACACACTGTAAACAAGTGTGAGGCGCAGGAGGACACCTGCTCCATGTGTAGCAGCCCTGGACACCGCTACACGGTCTGCCCCAACAAAGTTAAAAAATGCGCTGCTTGTGGTGGCCCACACTCCTCCGCCGATCGGACCTGCCCCAAATGGAAGGAGGAATGCAGGGTAGCCAAGGCTCGTCTTGAGAAGAAACTGAGCTACAAAGAGGCCCTCCTTGCTGTACGCTCCCAAGAAAAGAAAAAACCAGCAGAAAAGAAAAACCAAGAAAAGAAAACTCAAGAGAAGACGCCCACCACACAGAACCAAGAACACCACGTGGCCCGTGGAGCTGAAGCCCACGTGGTCAACCTCACCGTCTCTGACTTCTTCCACACCTATGAGGACTTAATACACGAGGAAGACGAACAACAAGACCCAAACACAAACGAATGGACACTTCAAGAGAGCAAGAAGAGGAGGAGAGTGAGAAGAAAATCGACATCAAGCTAAGAAGACCAAGACATCTCTTCCACACAAGAAACCAACACACACAATCAAGCCGACCAAGCACTGAACATCCATTGCCCAACCCAACACGCACCTGACGCT
This sequence comes from Homarus americanus, assembly GCF_018991925.1. NCBI lineage: Eukaryota > Metazoa > Arthropoda > Malacostraca > Decapoda > Nephropidae > Homarus > Homarus americanus. Next base: position 14,491 of record NW_024736742.1, read on the forward strand.
TGACCTGACGCTGGCCTGGCTCTGTCTTGTCTCCTCCCGGCCGCGTCCAGGAGAGTTGCTGCTGCCTCCATCTTATAATCCCTCAAGCAAGCGGTGTTTAGCCACTGCATCTGTTCTCTCCTCCTAAAATTCACTTCAATCCTCCCTTTATTCTTCCCGTGAACCTCCTTCCCCCCTGTCACTAGCAATTTTCTATTCTATTCTATTCTGTACGCTGATTGGCTGGTAGGCGCGCGGCCGGAGCTCAGTTGGAAGTTGTAGGGGAGAGGAGCCACTACAATACCATTTTCGTCTGCTATGTGAACTAAAAGAGCGCGGGAAGTTCGAAGGGGAAACTGCGAATTCACAGTTAACGAGAGTGCGAACAAAAACTTCACACATATTTTAAAAAGGAAAACATGACATTCACGTAATTTTCCCTTGTCACATGGCAGTGGCAGTTGCGAGACTGATAGAGCAATGGGAACCTTTGAAACTATATTTTACCAGCATAAGTATGGAGGAAATTTTTCACACAATTTCATCTATTCTAGAAAGGTTAAATGATCCATCCATATGCCTATACTTCCATTTTCTCAACTATATTTTGCCAAAGTTTAATAACTTAAACCTTTTCCAACGTCAAGAACCTTCAATATAAGTATTGCATAAAAGATGCAGTGATCTTTACCGTGATGTATTGTGGAGTTACATGAAGAGAGATGAAGTGAACAGGATCTCAAGTATAGCAAATGTAGATCCTGAAGACAACACAGAATTCCTCCCCCTTAATCAGATATACCTTGGGATAGAAGTTCATGGTCTCCTTCAGTTTGAAGAGTATAGGGACAGGAAAGTCATGATAGAAGATGTGATGAATCGGTGCAAGCAATTTATGATTATATCTTGCAAGGAAATGAAAAAAGAAGGTTTCCGCTTGGTAACGAACCTACACAGATGTGTTCTGTATTTTCAATAGATTTTTTTTTTAAATGAGCAGTCGAGGGTGACAATGCCTTCAATGTTACCTTTAATGAACGTTTTCCCTAGAATATCTCCCACGAACAAACACCAGTTGGATAATGAGTGGAGAGCCATTGACAACATAAAATTTCCAGACTATATGAAAAATCAAAGAAATGCAGAGTTATTCTACAAGGAAATGTCAAGTATGGAAGATGATTTTGGTGAACCATATTTCCGTGAGCTCCCATACTTTGCTCTGAAGATATTGTCTTTGCCCACATCAAATGTTGATGTAGAAAGAATCTTTTCCAAGGTGAATCTGACCAAAACTAAGCAAAGAAATAGTCTTTCTACGCAGACTTTAACATCTCCAACCATTTCATCTGAAATGGTTCCCAAATGTGGAGGATATGTTTCATACGAGCCAAGTGAAAATTGGATTCGGTTTGTAAAAATCATAATAATTAATTGTAAAAACCATGTATATGTATTGTTTATTACCTTTGTATTTCATTACAAAATGGGGAAATATATGCACATTTTGTTACAATTTTGTTTTTTTCTTAGCCTTATTACTTCTTTTGTATTCCATACCAAAATAAAACGTATTTCAATATCAATAAATATCGTTTTTGAATATTTTCTCTTTATTTCCTGTTTAATTCAGTTACTCAATAATGTTACACGTTTTCTCTTATGTGACGTATGGAAACTGGCAGGTGTGAACTAAGCGGCAACACTGGGGTGGGCATATGGGTGCAGTGTAGAGAGAAGTGTGGAAGGTTGGGGGTGGTGTAGGCAGTAGTGTGGGAGTGTTATAGATGTTTTGGTATCACACAAATAGTTTTAAGTAACTTCCGGAAGTCTTAAGTGACAGGGCATTTTCTGTTTTATTGCTGAAAGCAGGTATACACACACGAACTGATCGCTATAAGAACAGCCCAGTCCCAACCATTGTAAAAATTATCAATAACTTGTAATAAACCAGTGTATTCACTCCCAGTAAATACCACATCTTGAACTGTCACTATGTTGAAATGCCCTGTAGTTTGAGCTTTTCCCCATCTAGTTATTATATATCTTATTTATATCACTTATGTTATTTGTATATTATTTGTAATTCGAAACCCATTCCCCAATTATGTAACTGTATATTTTCAGCCTTCTGGCTGCCAAGCTCTTTCAATAAACCGTTAATTATTATTATTATTATTATTATAATCATGGGCGTAGTTGTTATAATCATAGTCGTGGTTGTTATAATTATGGTCATGGTTGTTAGAGTCATAGTCGTGGTTGTTATAATCATGGTCGTGGTTGTTATAATCATTCTCGTGGTTGCTATAATCATGGTCGTGGTTGTTATAATCAAGGTCGTGGTTGTTATAATCATGGTCGTGATTGTTATAATCATGGTCGCGAGTGTTATAATCAAGGTCGTGGTTGTTATAATCATAGTCGCATATATGATCATAGTCGTGGTTGTTATAATCATGGTCGTGGTTGATATAATCATGGTCGTGGATGTTATAATCATGGTCGTGGTTGTTATAATCAAGGTCGTGGTTGTTATAATCATGGCCGTGGTTGTTGTAATCATGGTCGTGGTTGTTAAAATCATGGTCGTGGTTGTTATAATCATAGTCGTGTGTGTTATAATCATGGTCGTGGTTGTTATAATCATATTCGTGATTGTTATAATCATGGTCGTGGTTCCTATAATCATGGTCGGGGTTGTTATAATCATGGTCGTGGTTGTTATAATCATGGTCGTGGTTGCTATAATCATAGTCGTGGTTAGGATCATAGTCGTGGTTGTTATAATCATAGTCGTGGTTGTTATAATCATAGTCGTGAGTGTTATAATCATGGTCGTGGTGTATATAATCATATTCTTGGTGGTTATAATCATGGTCGTGGTAGTTATAATCATGGTCGTGGTTGTTATAATCATGGTCGTGGTTGTTATAATCATAGTCGTGGTTGTTATAATCATGGTGGTGGTTGTTATAATCATGGTCGTGGTTGTTAGAGTCATAGTCGTGGTTGTTATAATCATGGTCGTGGTTGTTATAATCATTGTCGTGGTTGTTATAATCATGGTCGTGGTTGTTATAATCAAGGTCGTGGTTGTTATAATCATGGTCGTGGATGTTATAATCATGGTCGTGGTTGTTATAATCATGGTCGTGGTTGTTATAACCATAGTCGTGGTTGTTATAATCATGGTCGTGGTTGTTATAATCATGGTCATGGTGTATATAATCATGGTCGTTATAATCATGGTTGTTATAATCATGGTCGTAGTTGTTATAATCATGGTCGTGGTTGTTATAATCATAATTCGTGCTATTATATTGATCGCGTTTGTGGCTGTTGGGAGATCGCCCAGTTTGTGTGAATATAATCCAGAGTCGTGGTAGTTTATAATCATGGTCGTGGCTGTTATAATCATGATTAAATGGCTGTTATAATCATGGTCACGTGACTCATTTATAATCATTGTCGTGGTTATTCCCTCAATCATAGTCGTGGATGTTATAATCATGAATGATGGGTGATATAATCATGGTCGTGTTTTGTTATAATCCCTTGGTCGAGCTACTGCGAAAGGCTGTGGTGGTGGTTTTCTTAATCACCGTTTCTAGTTGTATAATCATGGTCCTGGATTTGTTATATTCATGAACCGTGGTTTATATAATAAGTGTAGTTGTTATATGATCATAGTCATTTATTTGTTAAAATCTTAGACTTTAGTTGTTTATAATCATGGTCGTGGTTATAATCATAGTCGTGGTTGTTATAATCGTGGTTGGTTGATCATAGTCGTGCTAATCCCATGGTCTTTTGGTATGATCATAGTGGTAGTTTTATAATCGCCCAATTAAGGTTTTTATAATCATGGTCGTGGTTGACATATATTTCAGTCATCGTTGTTACCTAATCATGGTCGTGGTTGTTATAATCATGAATCGTAGTTATTTATAATCATGGTTGTAGTTGTTATAATAATGGTCTCATGGTTGTTTATTTATAATCATGGTCGTAGTTTATTTATAATCATGAGGGTCGTGGTTGTTATAATGCCTGGTCCTGGTTGTAAATAATCATAATAATTTATAGTTGTTTATAATCATGGTCGTGTTTTGATTATAGTCATGGTTTATAGTTGTTATAATCCTTAATTAGTATTTTATTTATAATCATGGTCGTCCTTTATTATAATCATGGTCGTGCTTATTCATCATGATGGGGTTATTATAATCATAGTCATCAGTTTATTTATATCATGGTGTTATTATAATCATGAATGCGTGGTTGTTATAATCATGGGCGTGGTTATTTATAATCATGGTCGTGTTTATTTATAATCATGGTCGTGGTTGTTATAATCATGGTCGTAGTTGTTATAATCGCCAGGCGTGGTTGTTATAATCATGGTCTGGATTTATTATGATCCATAGTCGTGGTTATAAGAATCACGGTTGGTATTCTAATCATTGTCGTGGTTGAAGTCATAGTCGTCGTTGTGCAAATATAGTGCGTGGTTATTTATAATCATGATTTGGTGATATATCATAATCGTGATCGTTATAATCATGGTCGTGTATTGCCAGTGTAGTTGTGGCTACTGAGAATCATGGTTTGGTAACTGATATAATCCTAGTCGTGGTGGATATAATCATGGTCGTGGCTGTTATAATGCTGATGGTAATTTATTATAATCATGGTTATTTATAATCATGGTCCGTGGTTGTTATAATCATGGTCGTGGATTGAGTGCATTCATGGTCGTGGTTGTTTGCAATCACTACGTTACGTGGTTGTTATAATCATAGTCGTGAGTGTTATAATCATGGTCGTGGGTGGTACAATCATGATCACGTGGTTGCTATAATCATAGTGTGGGATTTATTTACTCGTGTCTTAGTAATTCAGCGGTTTGTTATAATCATAAATTCGTGGTTATTTATAATCATGGGCGTGGTTATTTATAATCATGAAGGTAGTGGTTGTTATAATCATGGTCGTCGTTGATGTAATCATGGTCGTGGTTTATCATAATTATGGTCGTGGTTACGCCAGTTATATTCATTAGCTGTTATAATCATTGTCGTGGCTGTTATAATCGTGTCGTGGTTATTGTTATAATCGGTCGTTTATTGCGTCATGGTCGTGGCTGTTATAATCATTGTCGTGGTTATTTATAATCATGGTTCGTTGATATAATCATAGTCGTGGTTGTTATAATTATGGTCTTAGTTGTTATATCTATGGTCGTGGTTGTTATGATCATAGTAGTCGTGTTTATTGGGATCATAATCAGTTATTATAATGTGGGCGTAGTTTATTTATAATGCATAGTTGTTATAATCATAGTCGTGGTTATTTATAATCATAGTGTGGTGGTTATTTTTGCTCAATATGGTGTAAATTGGTATAATCATAGTCGTTGTTATAATCATGAATGCGTAGTTTGTTATAATAATCGCATGGGTCGTAGTTGTATAATCTTAGCGTGAGATTTTATTTATCATCGCGGGTCGTGGTTGTTGTAATTATAGTCGTAGTTGTTATAATCATGGTCATGGTTTATAATCTCATGGTCGTAGTTACTTTTTATTTATAATCATGGTCGTGGTTGATATAATCATGGTCTGGATTTATTTATATTCATGGTCGCTTGGTTATATAATCATGGTCGTGGTTATTTATGTAGATATTAGTTTGTTAAAATCATGGGCGTAGTTTGTTATAATCGTAATTAAATTGGTTATAATCCATAGTAAATAATTTAATTATAATCATGGTCATTAGTTGTGATCATAGTCGTGGTTGTTATAATCTCTTAAATGTACAGATTTATAAGTCTATGGGTAGTAGTTTTATAATCATGGTCATTGGACATATAATCACTAGTCCATGGTTGTTATAATCGCCGGTCGTGGGTGATATAATCATGGTCGTCTTTGTTATAATCGCCGGGTCGTCTTTATTGCCTGAACATGAACATCGATTTATTCGCAATCTCGCCAGTCGTGGTTATAATCGCCGTTCGTTATGAAATCCGCCGATCGTGGTTATGATCATAGTCGTGGTTTATTAAATCGCGCGTTAATGGTTGTTATAATCATGGTCGTGGTTATAATCCATGGTCGTCGTTATTATAATCGTGGTCGGGTTATAGATCATGGTCGTGTTTTTATAATCCTTGAATGAGCGCGATCCATAGTCGTATAGTTGATCACTGTGGTTGCGTTGATATAATCATGGTCGTGGTTATTATAATCTGGACCGTGGTTGTTATAATCGCCGAGATTAGGCGGTTGGCTGCATTCGTCGTGGTTGTGATGATCATAGTCCGTGAGTTGTTATAATCATAGGCGTGGTTGTTATAATCATGGGAGTGGTTGTTATTTATAATCTAGTAGTTTATTTACCATCGGTCGTGGTTGTTACAATCATGGTCATTGGTTATTTGTAATCCTGTGGTCCTGGATTTATTTGTAATCATGATCTGGTTGTTTATAATCATGGTCTGGTTGTTTATAATCATGGTCCTGGTTATTTTCATGCATAGTCTGGATGTTTATAATCATGGTCGTGGTTGTTATAAACATGGTCGTGGTCGTGATACCTTCAGTATCAATATACTATAAGATGGAATAGAGTAAGGTTAAAACAATTAAAACAAGGAGGTTAAAATCATAAAAAAATTAATATGAATCACCGATGATCCTTCTCCAGACCAGTGTATGACAACAGAAGAAGACGTGACCTTGAAGTTCTGGTTAGATTAGTCACCATCTTAGCAAATCCTCTGTGTTAAGTCCTTCTTTGGTCATCATCTACGTTAGTCAGTTTTGGGGACCCATCTCATGACTGACGAGCCATCATTTCTTTCACTCGAGGTGGTAGTTTTCAATAAGGTCTTATTATTTACGCTGGGTAGATGAGACCTCCTACTCCTCACTGACGCAGCTGTGCAGGTCATTGGCATTGTTATTCTTGTTTTTAATGCTTTCTAATCTGCTCTCAAGTCCTATCGTCTGTCTAATGACGTAACTGTCTATTCTGTATGGTGTTTGAATGTAAGCCGTCTGTTCTCTTTGTGTCCTCAAATCTGTCTGTCTTATCCGTTTGTTGTATGTCTGCCTGTTTGTCTAATGTAAGACAGTCAGTGGCTGTCTTGTCTGTCATATTAGATTGCCATATTGTCTGTTTGTGCATGTATGAATCTGTCTATTTTGTCAACCTCCTGTCTGTTTCATATTTTATATTCACCCTGTGTCTATTGTAGTGTCTACTCCATTCCATTATTTATATCTTTTTATCTCTTCTCCTTTTCCATGTACAGTCACCTACAGGAATAAGTATACCTGTCCTCTAGTCAAATACATACTGAAACTGCATCCAGATTCATGGTCAGCCTCAGCTCCCCCACCTGTTATATCTAACTTTCTTTTTCTGGTTCCTTCTTTGTTAGCTATTTGCTCATCTTGTTGCTTTACTAATCCAAGCAATATTAAAAAAGCTGAAGGACTTTAGAAATTGGGGGATAAGAGAACCGACCGATAACTGCAATCGTGGGCTGACATGCAACGAATAAGATTAACAAGTCATGAACTTGCATCGTTTTTCCAGCGTAAATAAATTAATGACCTAAAAGCCGCTCGATATGGGACCGATTGGTTCCACTCTACGAAATTTTGCGATTTTCACAAGTTTGATGAAACGATAATTTACCGTTCAAATACTTCCAAAACACACACACACACACACACACTGAACCAAGACAGACCGATTTTTCATTATATTAGATACCGTTTTTTATTCCTCTGGTGCCTCATAAATGAACTCATTTCTCACTCTCAGCTATACACCCTCACACACACACACACACACAGACAGACAGACAGACACACGCCTAGTCCTATAGTATATTAGATATAATTTTTTTGTCTCCTAAATTTCTCGTGAACTCATTTCTCACTCTCCAGCTATACCCCTCCCCTCCCTGTCTCATTGTTGCTTTCCTCACTCTTAGTCTCCCATCTCTCTTCT
>NW_024736742.1:27500-70410 GCF_018991925.1 Homarus americanus
GTGGGCTCTGGTAGGTGTGGCAGTAACATGCTGTGGGCGGTGGCACTCGGATAAACTTGCCGCCACAGCTGGACAAGTTTATGGTTCTCATTTGTTTACTGTCTTAGTAATTTGCAGCGGCCTGAAATTAATTATCACAGACCACGCTTTCTGTTGTCTGTTGCTGTCTGTTGATGCTGTTTGTCCTGTTTTTACTGTTTCTGTTTTACTGTTAGTGCTGTTGCAGTCTCTGTTGATGTTGTTAGTTATGTTATTGCTGTCTCTGTTGATGTTGTTAGTTCTGTTGTTGCTGTCTCTTTTGATGTTGTTAGTCATGTTGTTGCTGCCTCTGTTGGTGTTGTTAGTTCTGTTGTTGCTGTCTCTGTTGATGTTGTTAGTTCTGTTGTTGCTGTCTCTGTTGATGTTGTTAGTTCTTTTGTTGCTGTCTCTGTTGATGTTGTTAGTTCTGTTGTTGCTGTCTCTGTTAGTGCTGTTGTTGCTGTTTCTGTTGATATTGTTCGTGCTGTTGCTTCTGTTTCTGTTGGTGCTGTTCTTGCTTACTCTGTGTATTCTGTTAGTTCTGTTAATGCTATTTCTATTCACGCTGTTCGTGATCAGTTAATGATTTTAGTGCTTTGGGAAGGCTTTGAAGCGCTGGGAGTGCTAGAAATTCATTGATTTTTTTCCCCAATTACAACTGCTAGTTTAATTTGCACCCCATACAGCGTAGGATTCACAAAGGATCTGTATAACCAACCCCCGTTGTCAGGATATTATGGCATTGAATGTTAGAGTATTTCAAAATAAATTCTTTTTTTAGTTCTATACATAGAAGGTAACTTATTCGCAACTGCGTGAGTAAAGTAGTTTGGTTCCATACATGGGAACTGATATAGCTACTAAGTGCAAAAAAGTGGATACAATTTTGCTATTAGAAATAAAGTGTTGTGCTATTTCACACACAGTGTGCTTGGACCTGTCCCTAAAGGGTTCTATCACACACAGACGAGGACATAGTGTTCGATTGTGTGGCCAGATGTCTGGCCACACACTTTACATTTAGTTTTGTTCATATCTGTTTGAGGGATATACTGCCAAAGGGACTTATACCCTAACCTTAGTCTAGCGGTTACAACATCTTGTAATCTAGTGATCTTGTTACTTGCTGCATATACATGTTTCACTTGATACATCTCATCATGGTAAACAATGGATTGACTAGTGCCTGTTTCACTTGTCTGCTTGAGTCAAATTCATCAATATGTTCCTTCCTAAGTACAGTTTTAAGGGTTCTTTTGACAGACCCAGATTGTATTCAACAGTGTCTTTGTTAGACGCAAATTTGACGAGGGCATCAACTCTGTCATGTTTATTGAGGCCTATGTGAGAGGGGATTCACAACAGTTTGATCTTGACATCCCAATCAACAAGGTACGTATATTTGTGTCTGGCTTCAGAGACAAGCGCGTGACAACTTAAGTTGAGGGTGTCAAGGGCAAGTAGTGAGGATAGAGAATTAATGATGATGACACTGTCAGTGACAGTGGTTTCAATAAATTTAATAGCTGTGAGTAAGGCATCTAATTCAGTTTGTGCAGTGGAGGCCAAGTTGTTAATTCTAACTCCTTTTTCAATTGTATTACCGTTAGGTTGAGTCACAACGATAAAACTTCCAGCCCTTCCACAAGCAGTGTTAAGAGATCCATCAGTGTAGATGGTCTGTGTGGTATTATCATCAGTCTGTAGGGTGTGTATGTTAAAGATAAATACTCTGTATAATTAATCTTGTAGGCGGATATGTCGGTATTGTGATATCGAAGGGAAGTGTCCGCCAGGGTGGAAGGAAGTGCTGTTGTGTCTCCACTTTGTACAGATGGTCTAGTGACTAGACTCTAGTCAAAACATCTTCATATCTAATATACTATAGGACTAGCTGTCCGTCTGTCTGTCTGTCTGTTCTGGGCAGCCGAAACGGCACAATCGTTTTTCATCAAACTTGGTGGAAAAATCGCAAAAAAATCGTAGAGTGGAACAAACCTGGTCCCATGTCGATGGTTTCTTTTGGAAGGCATTAATTAACCATTTTATTTACGATGGAAAACGATGCACCCTAATTAACCATGCAAGTCTACGAACTTGCCGCACCCTCATTCGCTGTACTGTACGCTGTCAGCCGGATACAATACAGTACAGTACAATACCATACAATACAATACACAACGAACTATAAATATTTGTAAGAATAAAACATGATTATGTAGACATGTAAGACTCACAACTTGATAAGATATCCGGAAGACATTAGCTGTTGGAAATGTGATTAAATGTTTTGTTTTAATCCAGTGTGAAATGTATCGGTATTGGTGGTACAATCCTAATGGTCTCTAATCCTGTTGATTAGGTGAGGTTAATCTGGGTTTATTGAGATTAAAGATAAGGTGTGGGGTTTATTCTACCTGTGTTAGTCTCAGGTACGACCCTTATTGTAACAATCACGACCATGATCTTAACAACCAGGATCATGATTATAACAACCACGACCATTATTATAACAACCACGACTATGATTATATCACCCACGACCATGATTATAACAACCACGACCATGATTATAACAACCACGACTATGATTATATCACCCACGACCATGATTATAACAACCACGACCATGATTATAACAACCACGACTGTGATTATAACACCCACGACCACGATTATAACAACCACGACTATGATTATAACAACCACGACCATGATTATAACTACCACGACTATGATTATAACAACCACGACCATAATTATAACAACCACAACCATGATTATAACAACCACGACCATGATTATAACAAGAACGACCATCTCGAAAACGTTGTCGCTGTACGCTGTCAGCCGGACGGCGGTTGCGCGCTAGTCAAGCACAAGTGTTCGAACTTTCACGCCTCGGTAAACTGTGCTACCGGACTCGCCACCGGGCACGAAGGGCCCACGATCACTTGCGTGTAGCTGTAGTTTGGATCCATTTAGATTCACCAGTCCCATAGTTCATACATTATAGCAATTTAAAAAAAAACAGGTGTGATCAGGATCACCACACAAAAGTCTCAGGGCTATCATGAGGTTGATTTCCATTTTTCTATCTTTGACACTGGGTATACCTAGTTCTTTCCTAATATTAAGTACTTAAGTGCTCATGGGACATTCTAGGATAATTCTGAGGGCTTTATTTTGCATTTTTTTGAGCTTGACAATGCCTTTCCCGTCACGAAGGACCAGGGTTGGTGCTCGGTAATCTACCAGAGATATAATATAGCCTAGGTACATTGTCTTAACAATTCTAATATTAGCACCATAATATGGGCTGCACCCCGCTACACTTATAAGAGGTTTCAGTCTGTCAGTACATTAGCGGGTTAGCTGTTGTATGGCAGATAAGGTACAAGGAACGGAGATCCCCAAGATATTTAAAAGAAGAAGCATAATCAATAGTGTTGTTACCTATCTTGAACTTGGCGGGGCCGCGTTTGCGGTTACTAGCTTGTTTGTTGAACACCTTAGTTTTCTCAGTGGAGATAATAAGACCAAGGTTCCCAGAGGCTGCGTGTACAAGTTTTTTTTTATTTTTTTTCAATTCAGTTCCAATTTCAATTGTTTATTCCTTGATCGAGGAAGCGGGATCCTACTGCTGTCACTAGGTACCTCTGTACAATGACACCAGAAGCATCTGGCAAGTGTGACAAGTATATACAGTATAAATATTATAAAGGGGCTTACTAAAGTCTAAGGAAGGAAGGATATTCCTTTAACACATAATCAATGTTATTTACATAATATCTGGCCAGTATGGGGAGGATCATCGTGTCTCCGTCAGGGAGTCGTAGAGTGGTGGTCCAGCAGGCGTCACGGAAGCGTTGTGTGTGGGGACATCTAAGGAGGTAGTGGACAAGGGTGTGGCTGTTGGGTCTTCTGCATAATGCACAAGAGCGTTGCTCAGGGCATGCGGGGATGCCAATCTCCCAAGCAAAGTCATACCCAATGATGATCAGGGCAGCAATCACGTCCCTTTTCCGCGACCCTTTCCCATTGACATACGAGAGGTCAGGAAGTTTACGGAGGACATCGTACCAGGTGGGCGGGGAGTCCAGGGGGATGGCTGCTTCCCGAGCTTTTCTCTGTTTGCGGCGAATTTGGGTCCTAAGCTGTAAAAGTGTTCGAGGAACAACGTAGTCAGGTGTGGCCTTGTTACAGCCAGTCTTGGCAAGGCCATCTGCTGCCTCACTCCCCAAGACACCGACATGACTGGGTATCCATAGGAATGTCAGAGGACGGCCTGCATCCTGAAGTGTGGATGTTAACCCTCGTATTCGGAGGATGAGGTCCTTATTTTCCTCTGATCCAAATGCGATCCCGTCGAGAGCAGACCTGGAATCGCAGCAGACAAGTAAGGGGCAGAAACCATCTGCTTCTTCGTCCGCTCTTTGTTTCGGGGCATCAACCATGCCGCTCGGACCGAACGTACTCTCCTGTCCACAAAAAAAACGTAAAATTTCACCATGCATCTTCAAGAAAGTTATTTTCATTGGTACCAGATATCAAAGTAATTTCTTTCTGCTGGATCTCCCAGCCAAGAAGTTAAGTCAGGTAAGGTGGGTTTCTGTCGTTAGGTTAGTGGAAAAAATAAACGAAATCAAACAGCTCCTTCTGGCGTTAACTGTCTGTTCCACCTTTATGATAATAATAATAATAATAATAATAATAATAATAATAATAATAATAATAATAACCATAATAATAATATTAATAATATTAATAATATTAATAATATTAATATTAATAATAACCATAATAATAATAATATTAATAGTAACCATAGTATTATTAATAATAACCGTAATATTATTAGTAATAACCATAATAATAATAATAATAAGTATAAATAGGAATAATGATAATAAGAAAGGCAGCTAGCAGACAGGTCCGTAAGAACATTAAAGGGAGCGGGTCCTTCATTCATCCTCTCTCTCTCTCTCTTATCTCTCCGTAAAGGTGTGTGTACGACTAACACAGGCCTAGGTAGGGTAAACCCTGTATCATAATAACACCTTCAGCTCGGCCACAGTTTCGGGTTTTCTACCCTTTGTGACTTGACTTGATCACTTGCCATAGGTACTTTCGCTTCACACTGGGCCTGAGCTGGTTACTAGATAGATTAGGAAGCTTCTAGATCCCCCAAGGATACAAACAACAACATTCATTAATATGGCACAGCATTTGTTAGTCTCTTTTAACATGACTCTATAGTTCCTAGTATGTGCTCTTTAGTACCTCTTCTCTTTGACCACTTTCGTACTTGCTTTCAGGATTCTGTTATGAAACCTCATTTTCCTTCCGAAGGAAAAGGTGGAAGTGCTGCGTGCGTTTGTTAATAAGGTAACACATGATATACGGATATTTTGGTGGTACATTATAACACGACCATTACAGTGCATAATTTCACGACCACGATCAGTTTAATTTGTCAGCAGTAGGTCCTCATTCACGACTAAGGTTTCATATATTAAGGCGCTGATTGGAATTTACAAGGACAATCTATAGTCATTTATCAGGTGTTTAGACCCCTTAAGATTGTAATGACAAAGACTTCTCTCCTCGCTTAGTACTATATTATAAACCCAGTGAAGCAATTCGGATTTTTGAAGCTCAGATACAGAACGTGCTTTTTTTTAAGGCCAAGATTTTTTTTCAGTAAAATTCCTGCTACAGGAACCATGAAACCCGAGACAGGTTGCACGAGTAAACGCTTTCACCTCTGCTGGTTTTCCTGAAAAGCCCTGCACTACCGCTAGGTCATCATTAACACAACGAATCTATTTTCCTAAAGTTTTACCAAATATATGCAATGGTTCCTTTTCTTATGAGTTGCAAAATTTCCTGAATCATATCATCCGCAATACTGAAGAATATTTCATGCAGTTCAAGCTTCAATTAGTCAGAGGAAAAATTTATGCATGGAAGCAGATAACTGTTCCGAGTATAAGCTGATTGAAGGCCCTTTAACAGTCCTTCCAGTACTGAAGAGGAGTGTAATGAAACAAAGGGAGAGCAAATTGGGTTGGAAAGAAAAAGAAGTAGCTTTTAAGGTAGTGAAGGATGTGGTGAACAGCACCAAGCTAAGGTACATCAAGAAAGATTATAAACACTGTAAAATCCGCTTTTTATTGTCAACAGCAGACATCTTGGAGTGTGTCTAGGTCTCTGGATGTGTGTGTTGCTCTACGACACGAACCTCAGGGTGTTCGACGTTTATATATGGCATGAATAACAGACTTAGAAATACCAAAGTGAAATTCATATATAATCTTTAACCTAAAATAGCAGTCTGTATGGCCGCTTTTGACGCAGACGGTTAACCTTCCTGGGGATGTGATGCCTATCTGTCTTTCCCACATTGTGTTGATAGGAGATTGTTACCATTTGTATGTACAACAAAACAGCTAAAGTCTTGTGAATAAAAGACAAGACGACCTTCATTAATAACACATAATATATCCCAACGAGGGAAGTATTTGAGCAATGCCACGAAAGTCAGATAAATTTACCCAATTTAACTGTGACAACGCAACTGTATAGGGAAAACTACAGCAGAATTCGAAGTGACATCAAATACAAAAACAAGAAATATACAAATGAAAACATCTGATATATATATATATATATATATATATATATATATATATATATATATATATATATATATATATATATATATATATATATATATAATTTTTTTTTTTTTTTTCTTTTAAATAATCGGGATGTTTCAACCTCCACCTCTTCCACCCTCGACCAAAACATTACTTCCCCCTCTTTCGCCACCCCACCACGATACCCCCGCCTAACCTTTATATTCTCTACCGTTTTATTTTTCCTGCATTTTCCCGAAGCGAGAATATTTCACAGTAATTTCCCCCAACAACTTTTTAGCTCAACACGCGGCAAATTTGCAGTGTGTACAAATTTTTGTTGGGTGGATATTTACTCCCTGTTAGTTTATCCAGGATATTGGATTATTCCCTCCCTTTGCTCTCGGTGTAATCGTGAGCTGGCCAACCTGTGTGTGTGTGTGTATGAGTGTGTGTGTGTGTGTGGGTGTGGGTGTGGCAGGGAGAAACGGAGTAGGCAAGTGTAATCCCAACGGCTTACTCCTCCTCAGCAAGTGTGCTGAACACAACCTCACTATCACCAATACATTGTTTAGGCAGGCCAACAAGTTCAAGGGTTCGTGGCAACACCCACAATCCAAACACTGGCATCTCATTGATTACATCATGGTCAGAAAAAGAGATCGCCGATATATCCTCATCACCCGAGCCATGTATAGTTCAGACACTGTGACACTGATTATCGGCTCGTCAGAGCCAAACTCTCACTTCACGTCGCTCCACAACTGCGAAGTCAACAAGCCTCCAGTAGAGGTTTTAACATTAAGCGCCTGGAGGATCCAGCGGTAGCACATGCTTTCAGAGAGCAGCTCGAACATGGGCTGATAAACAACCTTACAACAAACATCCCAAATCCCAGTGTCGAATGGAGTATTCTGGGCAGTGTCATGACAAAAACCTGCAGAGAGACCAGATCGAAAGAATACACCAGGACTGGTTTGACGAATAGGACCTGGAAATTAACGTACTCGTCAATAATAAACATGCTGCTTTAACTGACTGGCAGAACAGCCACTCAGTCTCGGACCAAAGCTGATACCTTCCACAATGAGAAAGCTGCGGCCCAGTGCGAACTTCGCAATCCAAAGAACGAATGGTTGAAAAATAAAGCATGTGAAACGCAAAAACTTGGAGACGAACACAAGCTGCGCGAATTTTTCAATTCCACTAAAGCATTTTATGGGCCAATCACTCATGGCGCAGCCCTCCTCCGCTCTTCCGACAGTAACTTCCTAATTAAAGACGAAGAAGGTATCCTTGATCACTGGAGAGAGCACTACCATTCGCTGGCTCAACCGAAAAACCACAGTGAGGTTTCGAATAGACGTGTCTGAAGTTTCGAAACAGCTGGGGGAAATGCTATGGTCGGCCAACAGATGTCGCCCACTGTAGTAGGGGTGGGGGGGCTGGATGAGAGGCAGGTTTATTTATTATTTATACCACCATAATTTCAAGCTGCCTTTTTAACTACGTTTTTGTCTTACAGTTGTTTCTTTAAGGTTACGATTTCATGGAATAGGTGCAGTGCCCTGGGTGCTTATTGCCACTCAGGTCACAATGATACTTTAAAGAATGGAATATATTAAGGATAAAAGTGAAATATGCAAGGATCAGGGTTGTTACGCCGTCTCTTAATTTACTTAAATATCCAGGTTCTAGGCGTAACCAAACAAAAATTGAAGTAAATTAAAAGGGAATAAAAATAAATAAAGTAAACCTTTAAGAATTTAATTAATTAAATATTAACACAATAAAGAGCCTCGTAGGCTGTCACAACAAATTGATTCACCATCGAAACTTTTAAGACACAAATGATACTAAACATCGAAACATCAAAAGAATAAAAATAAAGCACTGGATTACGTTAACACTGCATAAACACATAAAAACTAACACTGAAATTAACTAACGTGAAACAACACTGAACTACTTAAATGTAAATAAGCAAATACTAATGGACATAAATAGAGACATAAATAGGTACTCACATAGATATACCACATTGGTGGCGACAGGAACAACACAAACAAATTAAGTATAAGTAACAGGTGACGAGTGTCACTCAAAGGATGTGAACTGTATGACAAGAGGACTGAAATGAACACCGTCAGCTGGTGGACCACTATATATAGGGCCAATTCCCGCCGAAAACCCACCGGTGGGTCGTTTAACGATGCAGATGGTCGTTAGAGAGAAAGAATGCTTGTTACAGTACTAAATGAAGAAATAAGATGGGCTTGAACAAATAATAACAGTTAAAACCTTAACAGCACAGGGTAAGGTGACTAGATTATATAATAGTAAATATAACACATCATTACAGGAATAATATGGAACAACATGGAAGCATGTTATATAAAAAAAAATAGAAAATTACGACACGGTCGTAACACTCCCCCCCCCCCCATAAAATAAAATTTTGCTTGTACAAATTTTGATATGACATAAGTGTTCATTCTGTGGGTCTAGATAACAGATCACTAGCATCACAGGCTAGCTTGAAAGGCTTAGAAAAATTAGGGGCTCTTAAAATAGGATATGAGCATAATACATTTTTCAAGTTTTGAAAAGATTCCTGACACATTGAAGTCCAACAAAAATATATTACCCTTCTTCAACAAATCAGTAAGGGGTAGTGCCAACTCGGCAAAATTACAAATATATCTCCGGTAATAACCCACACAACCCAAAAATCTGCAGACTTGTCGTTTGTTACACAGAACAGGCATCTGAGAAATAGTGTCACACCTTGCTGTGGGAGGAGCAAGTTTCCAACCCAATTACATGTCCCAGATACAAAAGTTGAGCACAAACAAATTCTGACTTAGCAAAGTTTATAACAAGTCCTACATTTCCTAACACCGTGAAGAGAGCGTCTAGCTGACATAAATGGTCCGACCAAGTGTCAGAAAAAATTACATCATCACCTAAATATACTACACAACCAGGCCAATTGGCCGTAACTTGTGACATCAGCCTTTGAAAGGTAGCAGGGGCATTGCAAAGCCCGAAAGGCATAACATTAAATTTATAGGTGTTACCTAAAGTCACAAAACAGGAGATGTCTTTAACACGATGGGTCAATGGTACTTGCCAAAACCCTCGAAGGCAATCAATCTTAGAGAGGAACTTGGCGTTCCCGATTGCTTCGATGCAGTCGTCGACTCTTGGTAGAGGGAAGCTGTCCTTGCTGGTGACGGCGTTGACCGTGCGGAAGTCGATGTAGAATCGAAGAGTGCCGTCCTTCTTCGGTACTAGAGTGATTGGTGAGCACCACTCGCTGGTAGGGAGCCTGCTTGATAGGCTTAGCAGAACCAATATCATGCACCGCGGCAGTGGTACAGCTAGGCCTGTCTTGGAAGACAGGAGGATGTTGTTGGATGGCGGCTAGCCCGTCAGCTCTCTGGTGTCCCGGTAGACGCTGTAGCTTCTTCTGCAACTCCACGGAGTTGGACTGCCAAACCCTGACTGATGACAGGGCGAGTGGACTTCCCCTTCTTTTTCCTCTTCTTTCTCACCGTCTACCAAGAAAGTGTCAACGGCACACACGGGAACTGGATCATCGGCAACAAATGGGGGTGCTGGGCGTGTGTGGTACAGCTTGATGGTGTTGACATGACATAAGCGCTGTAGTCAGCGTCTGTCAGGGGTAGAGATAATATAATTCGTGGGGCTTACCTTCTTCACCACTCTATATGGCCCACTGAACTTCGCATGGAGCGGCTGTCCATCTCTCGGCAAGAGAATGAGTACTTGATCTCCTATCTGGAACTCTGTGTCTGGCACGCTTGTCGTACCATGTCTTGATCTTGGACTGCGACAAGTGGTCTGCGGCAAGGCTCCAACAACTTAGAAGCTTTTCTTTAACATCTACTACTAAACTTAACACACTCGTGCTCTCTTCACCACTACCTAACAATGAACTATCCCCAACTCTGTTAGGGCTTCCTTGAAAACTTTTCCTACAAAATACGAAGCACCGTCCGTTTGACCACGGTACGGCCAACCAAAGTGACTAAGCAGGTCAAGCAAACATTTAACAAGGGCCTTAGCAGAAACTTTCCTAAGAGGTGCAGCATGCATGTACCTAGTGGAGGTATCAATGACTAAATAAATATTCAAACCCACTAGAAGTTTTAGGCAGAGGGCCTACAATATCACACTGTACTGTTGTAAAGGGCTCAGGTACGTGAGGTACTCTTACAAGTGGAAAAGGTGGAATAGCCCGATTGGCTTTGCCTACCTTTTGACAAAAATGACAGTACTTACAATATTTAGTGACATCTCTCCTCATACCTGGCCAATAGAACTTTCTGGCCAGCCTGTTGAACGTCTTTCGGACACCTTGATGTCCAGAAAAGCGACCGTCATGGGCCAGAGCTAGAACATGTTGTCTGTAAGTGTGTGGGAGGACTATTTGAGTGATAGACGCCCAGTCCGCGTCTTCCTCTGACATAGTCGGTGGGAGCCAGCGGCGGCACAAAACACCGTCTTGACTGAAATATCTCGTGGTAAGGCCTGAAACATTGGCAGGATCGGACACCAGGTCAAACAAGAGCCGTAATGAATCGTCTTGCTCTTCTGCAGCTATTAAAGCAATTCTCCCGGTCACAGCATTAACTGCGGAAGAAATGTCTTGGAAGCAATTGGGTTAGCAAAAAGTCCTTCTAAGGACAGTGAATCATCTACATCAGGAGTACATTATGATCATTAGTCATTGACATAAAACGAGTCACAGCACTCAAAGGGAAAACACCGGGCATATCATCCTCAGCTGTTGCAGCAAATCGTTACTGAGTATGAGGTCCACTCTAGCAACAAGGAGACTTGACACGTACTAACACAGGCAGCTCGTGTACACCGGCTACGTTTAGCTATACCTGAAAAACCAAAGGAGCTGCACCTTTACCCCAAAGGGCGCCCAAAACGACGTTTTGTCAGTCTTCCTCGCCGCAACAACACCCTCTTTGATGAGAGTTTGGAGACAACCCTAGTCTCTCAAAATAGTGACTGGTGTTTCGGCACCATCAACTTCTACCGTGCCTTGTGACAAAAAGGGACAAAAGTTACCAACGTCTGGGTTGTTCGCAAAACTCTCCTGGAAAAGATCAAAATCTCGTGAAGTGAGAACCGAAACTGCAACCTCTCGCGCTCCACCTTATTTGGCTTCGGCCTTGTCCAACAAAAATCCGCCTTATAGCCCGGCTTTCCACAGAAACTACAAGTAAATTAGAAAATTAGGACGCCCCATTAGGTGGCGAACGAGTCCCAGCTCCTCCTGTCATGCACAAGATTATTACACACAAAAATTACCATTGTTAGTAATACCATGCCTCAAAACAAATCCATCAGCATGCTTAGAAAAAAATATCACAAGTGTCAAAAGGTCGTTAGTGAATCCTGGCAAGGTCGCCAAAACTGTTACGCCGTCTCTTAATTTACTTAAATATCCAGGTTCTAGGCGTAACCAAACAAAAAAAATGAATTAATTAAAAGGGAATAAAAATAAATAAAGTAAACCTTTAACAATTTAATTAATTAAATATTAACACAATAAAGAGCCTCGTAGGCTGTCACAACAAATTGATTCACCATCGAAACTTTTAAGACACAAATGATACTAAACATCGAAACATCAAAAGAATAAAAATAAAGCACTGGATTACGTTAACACTGCATAAACACATAAAAACTAACACTGAAATTAACTAACGTGAAACAACACTGAACTACTTAAATGTAAATAAGCAAATACTAATGGACATAAATAGAGACATAAATAGGTACTCACATAGATATACCACATTGGTGGCGACAGGAACAACACAAACAAATTAAGTATAAGTAACAGGTGACGAGTGTCACTCAAAGGATGTGAACTGTATGACAAGAGGACTGAAATGAACACCGTCAGCTGGTGGACCACTATATATAGGGCCAATTCCCGCCGAAAACCCACCGGTGGGTCGTTTAACGATGCAGATGGTCGTTAGAGAGAAAGAATGCTTGTTACAGTACTAAATGAAGAAATAAGATGGGCTTGAACAAATAATAACAGTTAAAACCTTAACAGCACAGGGTAAGGTGACTAGATTATATAATAGTAAATATAACACATCATTACAGGAATAATATGGAACAACATGGAAGCATGTTATAAAAAAAATAATAGAAAAATATGACACGGTCGTAACAGGGTGAAGGGCCTTGTTCAGCAAGTTTTACTCAGCAACCACGGCACAATTTTGTTGTTAGTCCGACTGTCAGGGCGGAAACGATCTTCCTGCTCGTTACCGCTGCTAACTCTCTCGTTTGCTGGTGCCACCAACACTTGGGGGGGGTTGGACAGAGGTGAGAACGGCAGCGACTACTTCTGTCACCGGCAGATTCATCCCAGCCGCCATACAGTCACTATCTAGCTACCCAGCTGTTCGTCAAATTCTGGCTGTGATCTCATCAAGGCTCGGGATTCGTGGGCTATGTCCCCAGACCTTTACCTATCGACTGTCAATTCTCTAGTCATCTACCACTACCGCATACCACGACCGTCAGTTCATCTCGTCCGTCTGTGTCCAGGTGTTCTCCTGCCATTTCAAGACATCGACCGCTGTCGCTCGAGTGTGGAGTTGAATGGACGCTTCCCCCCCACCCCCTCCCCGAGTGTGGATCACCGTGTTTCAGAACCTTCCCCCAGGGCCACTGCCGTAGGAAATATCTGTTCATTGTTTGATTGTTTTGTTGTGGATTCCTTTAACTGCTGACTCCCTTTCATTGTTTGATTCTATCAGTTGTCGACCTCCAGTAATTGTTTGATTCCATTAATTGTTTGACTCCATTAACTGTTTACTGCATTAATTGTTTGACTCCCGTAATTGTTACTTGATGTTCGTTGAGTAGTGTCAGAGTTTTGTGTTAAATTTTTTATAGTAAAGAGATGTCAATCTCAAACGGTTGTTTGTTATTCCTCAGAAAACCATGGTCCTTGATATTCCTTTAATAAGATCCTGATTAGTCTGGTAAGGGATTTATATCCCTAAGTCCCAGGCCCTTACACCGACAAAGAGATTATGGTAATATTTATTTATATTCCACTCATCCTTTGCTTAATAAATATTTGTGATAATATGCAATATTATATAATTATATACTTATGTTAAAAAGAGTGAAGTGAAAAAGTTATTAGTATTGTAAAATAGTATTCAGATTTAATCTAGTTCCAATTCTTCCCATTTCCAGTGTTTAAACACCCCACCACAATATGCAAGCTTTATATATTTAGGAGTGTACTCAGTTTCCGTTAATATTGTGTGCTGAACATCATGAGCATTTCAATGATGGTAGCAATTGTAACTATATAATTATATTGTGTTATAAGACAACACATTCCACGAAGTGTCATACAGATCACTGTATACCATACAATACATAATTTGTGGTTGTTAAGTTACTTTGTTATGAATTTTCATGCGATATAGTTTAAGACATCATTAAGGACATGTATTTAAGATAACACTGTAGGTGAGGTAATACAAATTAATTGTATTTACAAACAATACTAAAATCCAAACAATACACCAATACACATATCTTAGTTTTTGGTCCAGCCACCCATTGCATTCAGGACTTCACCAAGGCGATTAGGGATGTAGTCGACCAGCTTCAAACACACCCCTGGTCGTCGACGTATACTGTCCCACACGTCGTAAGCTTTGGCCTCTATTGCTGCACAGGTTCGCTGCTCCCCAATATCCCAATCACGTTTCATCATGGCCCAAATATGTTCATTCGGATTAATGTCACATCCTAGTGTTGGCCAGTCGATGACCTCAATTTCAGGGTGATCCTGGAGGTAGTCCTTCACTATGTTGCTGGTATGAATGGGACTGTTGTCATGAACCAGCCTGATATTGTGGGGGCTCGAACTGCCATACCCCAGACTGTAGGAATTAGCACTTGCTCCAGGATGTCTACAAACTGCTCACCAGTGAAACGGCCATTGATCTCGACGAGTTCACCTGGCCCATGTGCCCACATCCACCCCCAGAATGACACTGACACCCTACCACTCACTGCACAATGTTGAATGTGTTTCTCACGGTAGCGTGTGTTGGGGGGCCGCCAGCACTGCCTTGCTTCGGCTCCCACTGACCTGAACACCGTTTCATTGGTAAATATAATGGTTCTCCAGTATTCTTCTCTATATGGAAGGTGTTCCAATGCAAAGCCGAGTCGACACTCCTTGTGAGTAGGTGTTCGCCACCCTTTGTGAGCTGGAATATGGCAGTCGATCCCGGCTTCATGAAGTCGGCGTCTCGTCGTCATGTGATGGCAGTTGAGGCCCAGATTTCTTGTATGCTCCACTGATGTTCGCATTGGATATGCCGTTGCAGCTGCCACGATCATGGCGTCCATCCTTGCCGACGTTACTCGTGGCCTCCCGCTTTGAGGTTTCGTCTCCACTGAGCCCTCTTCCTCCCACCGGCGGATCCACCTCCTAATCGTCTTGGTGCTCCTCCCCACTTCGAGAGCAATGTTCGGCACAGTTGCCCCGGCTCTCCACATCCCTATGATTTGGCCTCGCTCAGCAATCACTGCCGACGAATTTGCTCGTCCTGCAGGCATATCTGAAATGGCAGAGTAATATTATGTTGTGGTAACTGATGCAGGCTTTTATATACTAGAGTAAATTAATGGTATTAGTAACACCTAGGTTAAGTATTATTACTCTGACATAACGTTTTGGTAAATCTTTTAGGATCAACTGCCCAAGAAACCCTTCCTATTTCATGTATTCATAGTGAACTACAAGTGGATCCTCCCCCCCCCCCAAACCTCCACCACCACTCCTTCGACTGTAGAGTGAACATTCGCTGATAATCATCATCATCATCAAGATTTAGTTTAACCAGACCCATGACACCCATTTGAGTCTCTCCTAAGGCTGGCCAGAGGGATTAGTTAACATATATTTGTGTTTCTATAATTTAGTGTTATATTGTTTGGAGGAGAATTACAGTATTTCAAAAAGGTCAAAACTGAACTTAGGGAAAATTTGGGGGTCTCTGCTAAAATATCTTACATTGTAGGGTTAGTGAAGCACATTGTTCGATACCGATTATAAATAGGGCATTCAATGAGAATATGTTGGACTGTTATTTGTGTTCGGCAGTTGGAACATATAGGTGGGGCTCCATTAGGGGAAGACATGAGTTGGCCATGAGTCAATCGCGTATGCCCAATTCTTAGGCGATTCAGAATAGTTTCGTGATGTCGAGAGGATTGTTGTGATGGTGGTCAAGGATAAACTGATGATTTGATCATTTTTAGCTTATGACGTGTTAGTTCATTTTCCCAGGACTTTTACCAATCGTCAAATATTAATTTTTTACTGGTAGTTAGCCTCACCGAGAATCAAAATATATGGTCTTCCACTGCTTTACATATTTCTTTGACAATTTTAAACTATGACATACTTATCTCCTATAAATAAGTCATTTAAAATTATTTTTTTACAAAGAATATTCATTGGTTCTAGAATGTATCTAAACTTACGCCAGTGATGGTCAAGTCTGGTCTTAAATAAGTTCATACTCGGTGCTATCACAACACTACCGGTAACTCTAAATACAAGGGGAAGGAGCCATGTCGTCGGTTCTGTGAGTGTTCATTACAGTAGTCCAATTCGTCGCCAAGGGTAGAATAGGGGGAGGGGGGTTGGGGAATGCAGGGGAAGGTAATGTGGTGCGGGAGGGTGGAGTGCAGTGGGGGGGATGGAGGAGGGGGAGTGTGTTTAGGTGTGGTAACCCAGGATGTTCAAATTATGAGGTTTAATAGTTGGGTGGGTAGAGGCGGGAGGCTAGGCGTGGAGTTGGAACTCGTGAACGTATGACGTTGTTTAATGCAAGTTATCGAACATTACAGTATCTTCAAACGGGTTTTCACGCTATTAATAGGTCTTATGTAATCCACCAATAAGGATTACAGCAGCACACAGTATGGCTGCAATTGGTAAGAAAAATAAAATATAACATGGCAAATTTTTGCCCTGCGTAATTTTTACAACCCACCTCACGCCTAAAGTAAACCGAAAAATGCTTATTTGTATAGAAGATTTTCAACTCAATATCACATATTCTTTCACCTCTACAAATATCAGCTGTCACTCAGGGACACCCTGCAATAGTATAAGGACGACATGAGGTATGCTGACAAATGAATGTGACTTGCCTGTTGGTGACGACAGCAGTAGGAATGAGACCTCGGCATGTTTCAGTGTTCGATATCACCTCCTTCCCCTGGTGTGGGTGGCGCCAACCTTGGTAACAACTTGTGTATTCTCCGTGACTGCCATTACTGGTAGTCACGGATAATTAATTACTGGTGTGCCCATCAGTCTCACCGTCGTAGCCATGAACAGCAGAGATATGGTCGTTGTAGTGCTTTTATTTACCCGTTACACATGTCTCACCATGCTTAATAAGATTAACTATCTTCATGACATTCTTATTGTTATCAGTGATTGCGGAATTCACGATGTTATGCTCCACCTACACACAGCCTGTTACTAGACTAACCCCCACCTCCTCTATCCCCCCTACCCCACACACACTACAGTGGCGACATCTGTTGGCCGACCATAGCATTTCCTCCAGCTGTTTCGAAACTTCAGACTCAAGGCTATTCGAAACCTCACTGTGCCTGGGTAGTGGACACGACTTTTGTGCACGATAGTACATGGCCTTCATCGACATAATCAAGGCCTACGACTCGGTCACAAAGGAAACCCTCTGGAGGCCCTCAGCCGTTTTGGCTGCCCACCAAAATTCATCGCCACTGGCATGAACGGCCATGTACTGTACAATGGCACCCAGTCTGAGTTCTTCCCCATCCAAGTGGGGGTAAAACAAGGGTGTCCTGGCACCAACTCTCCTTTCCATTTTCTTGATGCCTTCCTTACTTATGCAAGCGTCAATTTAGCCGGTGGAGTGGACATCCAGTACCGGATGAAGGGACTTTTCAACAAAAGACAACACCAAGCACGAACAAAGGTGTCGGCAGCTTTCATTACTGAACTCCAATATGCAGACAACCTCACCCTTGTCGCTCACACTGAACGTGACCTACAGGAGATACTGAACACCTATGCACATGAGTATGCACACTTCGGATCAGATGTGCATCTCAAGCCTTTGGCAGACGCTGTACCCGTGTCTTCAGCTATAGGGAGCTTATATTATCTACAAAATTACGTGTACTGTATATGGAGGCTACCATTATCCATGAACAACTATGTTGGACTGGCTATGTTACCCGCATGGACAACATTGGACTGCCAACGCAGCTAGTTTAGTCACCTAACGAATAGTAAACGTAACGTTGGCGGGAAACTGAAAAGATATAAATATAGTCTTAAGACAAACCTGAAAAAGTGCGAAATCGACCCCCTCACCGGGGAAACGATCACTCCGCACCTTAACGCTTGGAAGATCATCACAAGTGAAGGTGTCAAGACATTCGAGTTAGTCCAACAGCATACCAATGGAGACAAGCGCCAGCGTCGGAAAGACTCTGCCGCCGCCCTCCCATACTTGATGTAGCCCTCCACACATGCAACACCTGTGGACGGCCCTGTCGGTCCCGTATTTGCTTCTCGAGTCATCTTTAGAGCTCTCCAAGGAAGGTGACAACAAAGTAGTAATAGTAGTAATTATTATTATTATTATTATTATTATTATTATTATTATTATTATAATAAATGGTTTATTGAAAGAGCATGGCAGCCAGAAGGCTGAAAATATACAGTTACATAATTGGGGAATGGGTCACTTGATTGACAAATAATATACTGTACAAGTAACATAGTGATGGAAATATGATGTGTATGTGTGTGTGTTCCCAATGTAAGAGAAGGTTAAAGATAACGTATGGAATTTAGATATAGTAATCGGAGAACTGTCTACCTCATACATTACTTGTGTAATAACCCCTGTCTTATAGGCAGAAGTATTA
Source organism: Homarus americanus (assembly GCF_018991925.1). NCBI lineage: Eukaryota > Metazoa > Arthropoda > Malacostraca > Decapoda > Nephropidae > Homarus > Homarus americanus. The sequence goes on from NW_024736742.1 coordinate 46,208, forward strand.
TATATATGGGTTAATTACATTTTATTTATATACTCTATATCCCCTGTAACTTTCCACTGTCTATGAGGTGACATGTTCAGAGTACGTGATAAGGTGTGTCCACGGGGAGCCGCATCATATTGTGCTGAGCAAAGGCACTAAGTAGCCGGCTCTTTGGCCACCCAATGCAGGCAGTAGTTCATTAGCACTCACGAGAGGAATACGTTGTTGAGAGCCATCGTGAATGGTTCCGTCTTCCCTTGAGGGAGGATGACTGATATATTTCCGTTCTCCCTCGATGGGTCACTACTCACCCTCACTCAATTATAGTATAGTCAGGACGTACTTAGCAGAGCTATTTAACATAGCCTCTATTCATCTCGTGTTAAATCTCCTGTTAACATCTCATTATCTACATTGAGATATTTTACAGTGATAAACCTACGGAAATACACAGTGGAACTCCATCCGAAATAGCTTCTCAAGTGATTGTTACAAGTGGTGACAACCCAGGAAGGTTGTTACATATATGACAGTTTCACAAGTAACTGTTACATCACACTAACAGTCACCTCACCATATACACAGTTGGTAAAGATAGAAATATTATGTTCTCCCCATTACTGTGGCATACTGGTCAAGAAGAATTGTTATCTACGTCATGGCAGCGGATCTACAAAGAGACCGTTATACTACTGTTCCATTTACTGTTACATATATTACAATAAAAAAAGGTGGCAGCAAGTGGTTACGAATAATGACAAACCGGTCTAGATACACATTCCATAACAAGTCATCAGTGTTTTGAGAAAACAAAAAAACAGTGACGTGATATCTGGATCCGAGTGTGTTATAGTATCCTGTGGTGAGGAGTTATATGTTGAGTGACCTTCATTTTGTCATCCAAAGAGGTGTGCAAAATTTTGTTTCCAATAACCGATTCAGAGTTATTGATGACTTTCTGTCTTATGGAAAATTGGCAACACCCCTGTCTGGCAACAAGGCGTGGCGGCGAAGAATTCCCGTGGTCAACGTTCAGCATCCGGTGCCCGGCGCTTACAGTGCTGCCACATACCTACGAGCTTCAAGGTTTTGCAAACACTATTGTTTAAGCAGACTGTTTTGGCTGTCGTGACTGAAGATTGTACACTCTCCCGGTGTCCTCCAGCGAGTCCTATATATACAGGGCTTCCGAAGGTTTGGCAAACAGAAGGAGCAGCATTTCGTCAGTGTTGGACGTATCCAGCGACTTCGAGAACAGCAGTCAGCGATTTTGGTGGATAGTGGACTCCCCGGCGTGAAGTGGACTCGCCCGTCGCCATCTTGAGGCATCATTCGGTTGCTACGCAAACAAGAAAGCAACAGACAGCGCGGCGGCGACTGAACACCCCCCCCCCCCACCACCGGGAACCAGCTGTACTACTGGCCCCCCACCCCCACCCCCACCTGAGATCAGCTGTGCAGGTGAGGGAGCGTCAGAGAGCAGAGAGAGATTCCGTTTTCTATTAATAATAAAATAGGTATTTAGGGCAATATTAAATATATATACACACATTTACATGTTCGTGCATAACTTTTCACTGATAGACATCGAGGTTATATCAAGTATATGGGAGTGTTCTACTTACTTATTTTAACATATACTGACGTAATATAATTTCCAGTATTTATTTCTCACCTGTTCAGCTGTTGATACTTTAATTATTTAAACTATAATTTTCATCAATTTCCTGTAAATGGAGGGACAAGGTTATTTCTTTGGTTTGTATCTAAATAATTTTTCAAACCTTAGACATAGAAAATGTGGACATTTTCTTTTTATCCCATGGAGGATAATAATGTTTGGCTAGTACTGTAGGTAAATTTAAAAATTTCAGTAGAAAATGCGGCAGACTAAACCTCGACATATCAGCTTCAAATTTGGCATGGAGTCTTAGATATGTAGAAGGAACAATGCCTGAAGAGTGCAGCTTTGAGCAAAATTTCACTGCCCCCTAATGTACTGTAACGGGTTATTCTAGTGTGCCCGACATCCACATAGAAACAGTGGGCACCGCGGACAAGACGAGTGTTACGAACCCATGGCCTTGCTGCAAGTACACAGGATGCCAGATGCACCGAACATTGCCCGTTAAAGAACTTGTAAAAAAAAGAGAGAGTGAAGCGACAGTGCAGCGAAGAGAAAGGGAAGAAAGATTATCAACTAAAGAAAGAGAGTTAATAAGACGAAATGCCTTTGTTTCAACCCTATCTAATAGTTGGACAGAAGAAGAGCCACCCCAGATAGGAAAACAGTCCTTCAAGTTAGGACGAATGAATCTTTTATAAGTTTGAAGCAATCACTGTACGGCATCTGTACAGCATTCCCAGCTTTCGGGAGGCAGCTTTAGCAATATTGTGGATGTGTAACTTCCATGACATATTAGAGGAAATGGTAATGCCAAGCATATCTATTTTACAATTTGGCAGTATGATTGCATCCTAAAATGTAATTGTGGGATATCATCTAATTTGGAAAGCGTAACTGGTAAATAATGTGTTATATTACCTTTGAATTTAACCAAGTTTCTACCTCCCCATTCGGAGATGCTGCACACATCCGTATTGATAGATGAAATGATATGATCTCTAGAAACAGATCTAGTTTGAGAATTAGGGGGAAAGAAAAATGTGAAGAGTGAAGAGTAGAATCTTCGGCGTAAGAATGGATAGAATTAGTCGTAGTGTAAAGTAAATCATTGATACAAAAAAGGAAGAGAATAGGTGAGAGAACAGAACCCTGTGGGACACCACTATTGGTAGAGGAAGAGCGAGAGATCAATCCCTCGACAACACCTGCCATTGATCTTTAGCAATACAAAAAAAAGCCACTATCTAATTATCTCCTCTACTATAAATTGACCCATCTTTCACTGACACATGCATTAAAGTTTTACTAAAATTCGTCAATTTTATTGTCTCATTATATTTAGGAATTCTTATAGTTTTGTCTTCTCATTCTTTACAAAATTTGTCAAAAACAGTGTTGTCAACATATGTCACCACCAGCTTATTGTTTCTTGATAGTTGAAAAACAAATATTTGGTCATGTTTTAGTTTCATTATGGGAAAAATTACGTTACAAACACTTTTCTATTCAGGCTTATCTGAAAAAAAAAGACTCATAATGATATCCTGACTGACTGGCTGTTGATGTGCCGTGTAGGTTGCTTCCTGTCACGGGCGAGTGACCCGTTTAACACTAAAAGCAACAGAATTATGATTATTGCTAGATTTTAATTTACCAAAGTGGTGAGCGGTAATTCATACATGATGTACTACTTGGATATTATTGTCAGAATATTAGAAACCTTAGAAAGCCTTTGTTTGAACTACAGTAGTCCTCCCCCATTCTCGTTTCTCTAGGCACATGCGCCAAAAGTCTCTGTACTATCTTTACTGGGTGTTTATTGGCAAATTAATCTTCAGTTGCGTATATGAACATTACTGTTGGTGATGAGAGTGTATAATGTTGGTGGTTTGCATAAATAATTGAATAATGTGGTAATGTATCCTGAACATTAATAAAATATACTACATTGCTGTCACTCAGAAACGAGTATGACGATCATTCAGCTATGATTGACAATAATGAGTTCTTAAGGATGCTATCTTGTTGGTAAACTCTGAGGTGACAGGAGAGTTCGATACGGAACCGGCAAGACGGTCCACAGTTGTTGCAAGTGTGAAGGGCTGCATCTAGTGCGGGACCTTCTTTTCGGTATGCAGTCGGGATAACTCGAAAATAATGACACGTACTCACGTGGTGCTCCTCCAAGCGTTATGGTGTGAAGTGATCGTTTCCCAGGTGATGGGGTCGATTTGGCACTTTTTCAGGATTGGCTTAAGACAATCTGTATATCTTTTCAGTTGTCAGCAAGTGTTACGTTTACCATTCGTTAGGTGACTGTAAAGTAGCTGCTTTTGCAGTCTACTGTCGTCCATGCAAGTAACGTGGCCAGGCCAACGTAGTTGTTCATGTAAAACGGTAGTCTCGATGCTCCTTGGGGGATGGAACATAGACTATGTTGGTGAAACTTTTTAAGTGGCTTGAGGTGCCCCCTACAGTATACGTGACCGATATCTCGCTGCCATTCCAGCAGGGTGGGGAGGTCCTCTGACCGATAAACGTGTAACTTCGTAGGTAATTCAGCTCCCAACAGCTGAAGACAATGGATACAGAATCTGTCAAAGGTTTGAGATGCACATCTGATTAGATGTTGAATCTCTTCATCAATATCCGAGGTGATAGAAAGGTGGGAGCCAAGGTACTGAGATTGGGTAATATTAGACAGAGAAGTAGCGTTAAGCTGGATGGATGGTAGAGGTGTGGATCAGCCAGAGGCAGGTTGGAAGACAATCTGAGTCTTATGAGCATTCACCTCAAAGCCGAAGAGTGCATATGCATTTGCTTAGATATTTAGTGTCTTCTGTTGGTTGTGTCAGTGTGAGCGACGACGGTGAGGTCGTCTGCATACTGAATTTCAGTGATGGAGCTTGCCGGCACCTTTGTTCATGCCTGGAGTCCTCTTATATTGAAACGTCTCATCATCCGGTACTGGATGTCCATCCCACCAGCTAAATTGGCGAAGGCACGAGTGGTACTAGTACACATCCTTGTTTTACCCCCGTTTGGATTGGGGGAGTGGGGACACAGACTGGTTGCCATTGTGCAGGACACTGCCGTTCATGCCACATTGGAGTTGCTTCACAATGACAATGCATTCTAGTGGGCAGCCAAAACGACTCAAGGCCCGCCAGAGGGCATCCCTGCTGACCTAGTCGAAGGCCTTAGTAAGGTCAAAGAAGGCCATGTATAAGAAACGAAGCAGTTTTCTGCACTTTTCTTGTATCTGGCGGGTAGCAAAGATCATGTCAGCAGTGCCACCGGATGGTCTAAAGCCACATTGAGATTCTGGGAAGAAGTTTTCCGCCTTAGGAAGAAGTATATTTTGGAGTCTGGCCGATCGCCCTTGTTCTTAGAAATATTGATGAATGAGGCGTCTTTAACATCTTGGGGGATTTCCTCCTTCTCCCACAATCTCCTGGAGAGAGTGGAAACGGCTGGTAAGCAGAGGTCCTCCTGCTTTATACACCTCAGCTGGAACTCTATCAAGCCCCGTGGCTTTGAAATGTTTCATATATTTGATAGCAGCTGCCACATTACTTCATCCAGGGATGGAGTATAGCTGAGGTGGGTTATCTGTGGGTGCTGAGGAACCTGCTGGGAAGTCAGAACATCTACATCGGTGTTAAGGTTGGGCAGCGAATGGCCGTGATCTTTCCAGCGCTGACAGATGCCTTCTTCATCTTTAATTAGAGAGTTCCTTTCGGATGAGTAGAGGAGGGAGGCACGCCATGAGTATTTGGACCATATATTGTTTTAACGCAATTTAAAATTTCACGCATCTTGTGTTGATCTGGAATTTTTTGGCAGTTCATACGTTATATTTTCACATCATTCGTTCATTATTTTGCCAAGTTCGCTCTGAGCAGCCCCTTTCTTCTCGTGGAAGGTATCAGCTTTGGTGCACAACTTAAAGTTATTTTGCAAATCAGTGAAAGCAGCATATTTTCTATTAACGAGTACTTTGAATTCCTGGTCGTTTTCATCAAACCAATCCCGGTGTTTTCCTTTGATTTGGCCGAGGGTCCCGTTGCCGGTTTTTGTCATGACAGCTTTGATGGGATCCCATTCGGCACTCAGATTTTGGTTGTTTGTTATTGGGTTGTTTATCAGCCCATCATTAAACTGCACTCTGAAAGCATGTGCTACTGCTGGATCCTCCCATTGCTTGGTGTTACAGCCTCTTTTGGAGGCTTGTTGCCTTTGCTGTTATGGGGGAACGTGATGAGGACATCTCGTCAATCTCTTTCTCTGACAATAATGTAGTCAATGAAATGCCAATGTTTGAATCGTGGGTGCTGCCAAGACTCCTTGAACGTGTCGGCATGCCTAAACAACGAGGAGTAGGCCGTTGGGATTACACTTGCCTACTCCGTTTCTCCCTATGGTTCCTTGCCATATGTCAGCATCTCTGCCAACTCTGGCATTGAAGTCACCTAGGAGCACAACTTTATCTTTTCTGGGTATAGAGGTTATCACTCTGTCAAAGTCGGTGTAAGAGGCCTCCTTGATGCCATCCCCTGCATCCAGTGTTGTGGCGTATGCACTGATGAGGAAGGCATAACGTGGATGATTCTGTGGGATTCGGAGTCAATTAGCCTCTGCAGGATGGATTGGCAATTGGCAAAGCCATCTCCGTAAATGCTGTTTCTCTCTGCAGTAGGATTACCCTTCCAGATGAATGTATAGCTGGACTCCCGTTCTGTGAGTCCACCCTCGCTTGGGAGCTGGGACTCACGAGTGGCTGTTATGTCGATGATATACCTCGACAGCTCTTTTGAATTGAATTGAATTGAAACAGTTTATTTAGCCAGAAAAACACAGATACAGAGTGGATAATAATAACAATATTAACATGGCTGAGCCTGTTGAGAACCTGAGCTCTCCTGTAGGCACCTGATATATACTGTACATTTATTTCAAGGAAGTATTATGCAACATTTAGTAACATCTGGAATAGTACACATAGTATGGTGGTAATAAGAACATCTCATAATGTTACCACGGTTATCACTTCAATATATATTGGTAACACTGTTCAGGTAATTTACCCGATTTTCCATTTTTACCTACCCTAAATACAGGTGTACTATATAATTTCCAAATAACAGATACAAAAAAACACATTTCGCTCTGAAAACGTCTGTCAAGCGTAGGTTCACGGCTGAATAGCCGGCTGCATAGACCAGGCTAATCAACCGGCGATACCTGAATATCCATTGCATTTATTGTATGCTTTATTCTTTCAAAAGATTTCTAAAAAATCAACAATATTTTTGGTACCTATAAAGTCCTTTCACTTAAATAACAAAAATGATTCCTAGTTTTTTTTTTTTCTAAATCCATTTTGATCTTTAGATAACTCAGTATCTATTTAAATTTTTATATATTTAAGATTATGTTTAATAAAACATTTAGTCATGCCCTATTAAGCTAGTTGATATAAAATTAGTGAACACTTGAGGCATTTAAGTAATAACATAACTATGTAGTTTTCGAAACCACAGGGAAGGTCTTCTCTGAAGCACTGTACACTGTATAGACTTATATAATATAGTCAAAAATTAGGTCCCATTCATTCCCACTTGTTTTATGAATTCTGCGGGGAGCTGATGAACCCCAAGGTCTTACTATTTTTTTTAAATTGCTCACTGCTGCCTCAACTTCTGTTTTCACAATTGGTAAATTGATTATTTCCTTTTCGTTTTTTACCTCACTCTATCGTTATCATTGTATAGTCCTCTACATACTCTGTTCGTCTCTACTTTACCCTTTCTCCCTCAAATAGACTCTTAAGTACGATTTAATTTCTCGTTTCGAGTTTATTAATTTAACCTTCCTGTCCATTTCCATACAGTTATGTCTCCTCACACAATCTTTTATCTCCTAGCATTTCTTATTTAGAAAATCTAAATTAGCCTACTCCTTTATAATACATCTCTGAATAATCCTCCTGCAATGCTTCAAGCCCTAGGCCCATTAATCAGACGCACGTTCTGAAATAACAGCTTTGATTAGCAGACCAGAATCATGAAGACAAACTTCTGCTTCCTCCAACTGACAGTTAAAAATGAAATTTCCATTCCATACAACTACATTATGGGCATGTGTCCAAGGAAACCATTCCTTGAATTTTGTAATCAAGGTTCAAAGTAACACCAGCTTGTAACAACTAACAATGTATTTACAATAAGCAAGAGTACAGATAATAATGCTGCAGGGTCCTGCAGCCCAACTAATTTAATAGCATATCTGCCTGAATTCCATAATATGGCTCCCCACCTCCCCCTTCAGAAATTATCACCCAACATTTACCCTTAATACTGGTGCGCAAATTAATACCAAAACATGAGATACACAAGGGATGAAATAAGATTATATTTACATTCCTGATTTCAGGTTCACACCTTGCATCTGTCTGGAGAGAGAGTTTCTAGAAAGGCATCACCGCGACAACAGTACATCTTTCATAATTAAAATATTAACTCAAAACTTATTGAGAAAAGTACAAATTATTACACGATTACAAAATATTAGGAATTACATAGAAGCAAAATATTTCAAATCCAATGCCAAAAATAATAATTACCACAAAGTATATACATCTTTTATTTATACTTGGTCGGTAAGGTAATGTTCCCTGGTGATTAGCCCACCGGGGCAAAGGTCAATGACCCACATTTGATTTATTAAATTGACAAATTTAAGGTGCATAATGTAAACAACACATATTTGAACTCTTAAATTTGTATAAATTTTATAACTTTAGGCTGGGGAGACCACGATAAACAGGTGAGGAGAACAATGCTCAAATCCTAGCAGAGGCTGAATGTCACTCTATCACGAATGCTGTGGTAATGAGGGAAGGTTTCCACTTGTGTCTGACCTCACTCAGTTGTGTTCCGACCTCAGGAGAGGAAAGGTCACGCCAGGCTTAGCTCCTGGGGATTAATTTGTCAGTAATGGCTAGTGCTACTTGTGATCGGGGCTGTGCTACTTAAGAACATAAGAATGGAGGAAACTGCAGCGGGCCTATTGGCCCATACTGAGCAGTCCCATTTACACCCAGCCCCTATTGCTCATATATCCATCCAACCTAAGTTTGAAGCTATCCAGCGTGTTCGAGTTAATGATGATATTTGGTAACTTGTTCCAGTCGACCACTACTCTATTTCCAAACCAATGTTTACCTATTTCGCGCCTAAATCTAAATTTGTCTAATTTAATGGAAAGTTTGAGTACCTTTGTAATGTCCCCTTTGTTTAGCCCTGACCTCCATTTATACACCTCGATCATGTCGCCCCTCACTCTACGTCTCTCGAGGGAGTGCAAATGAAGCACAAGTTGATCAATGATTCCCAACATGGCTTCAAAAGCAGACGTTCATGTCTAACTAATCTATTAACATTCTTTTCATCTATTTTCGAATCAGTGGACGAGGGGAACAATTATGATGTGGTATATCTCGACTTTGGCAAAGCCTTCGACAGATTCCCCCACGGAAGATTAAAAGGAAAAGTGGAGGCTCATGGCATTAAAGGAGTTATTCTGAAATGGATTACTGCGTGGTTACAGGACACGAAACAGCGAGTGAGCATTAACGGCACTAAATCCGATTGGAGCCACGTCATTAGTGGGGTTTCCCAAGACGCAGTACTTGGACCATTATTATTTATTGCGTACATAAACGACATACATATCGGCGTAGACAGCAACTTAAGTAAATTTGATGATAACACTAAAATACGGCGTGTAATTAAATCTGTCGAGGACTCGGTAAAACTACAGGAAGATCTAAACAAATTTTTCGAATGGTCTGAAAAAGGGCAGATGAAATTCAATGTGGACAAATATATAGTACTCAGTGTAGGAGATGTAAACAGGGAAACCAGATACCAGTTGAACAACGATGTTATTGAGAAATCCGACTGTGAGAGAGATTTAGGAGTAATGATAATTAGGAATCTTAAGCCAAGTAAACAATGTGTATATGCTCAAAACAAGGCTAATAACGTACTTGGGTTGATACACAGGAGTGTGAGTTACAAGACTAGCGAGGTCATCCTTAAACTATTTCTTGCGCTTTTGAGACCTCACTTGGATTACGCAGTTCACTAATTCTGGTCACCGTATTACAGAATGGATATAGAATCCTTGGAAAGAATTCAGAGGAGAATGACAAGACTAATCTCGTGCATTAGGAACCTTGAGTACAGAGACAGGTTAAAGTATCTTAATTTGCACTACCTCGAGAGACGTAGAGTGAGGGGCGATATGATAGAGGTGTATAAATGGAAGTCAGGGCTGAGCAAAGGGGACATTACAAAGGTAATCAAACTATCCAACCAGGAACGAACTCGTAACAATGGTTTTAAATTAGACAAACTTTGATTTAGGTGCGAAATAGGTAAACATTGGTTTGGAAATAGAGTAGTGGACGACTGGAACAAGTTACCAAATATCATAATTCACTCGAACACGCTGGATAGCTTCAAACTTAGGTTGGATGGATATATGAGCAATAGTGGCTTGTCAGAGAAACTTGCGCGACTCTAGGCGACTACGCTTGGCAGAACTCCATTGCTTTGGGATACGGCTAGGCTGTTGTAGGGGAGAGTAACCACTACACTGTGATACTGTGTATTGTACACTCATACCTATTGGAGAAATTGAAATGTCTTCTTTTTTTTATCTCTGTTTACTGGGGTTTTTTTTGCACTTAATGGAGATGTGAAATCATATTTTGAATGACCAGACATTTGTTATGATTTTTTGTTCCTTTACTTCTTGTGAAACCTAAATTGATTCAACATATTTTTTGCTAGAATGTAATATACAATAAACTGTGATACTGTGTATTATATACTCATACTTATTTGGGAATTTTAATCATTCTTATATTTCTCATTTCTTTTGTACTTTAATTACAATTTCAATATAGGTACAGTACAGTACAGGTACAGTACTTCTAAAATCTTTCAAGAATGATAATTGCTATAACTGTTTTTGCAATTTCAATCCAAGTATGATTACTATTAATTTATATACAACACTGTACAGGTACTGTGATAAATTTGGTTTTGCTGCTTGTTCTTATTTAGAGGAACTGAAATTGTTTGTGGATTTCTCTGACACTTGGAAACTATTTCAGTACAGTATAGTACTTTGAAGCCTTTAAAAATGTGTACATTTATTGTTTCAAGGAAAATGCTAAGCTGTTTGAATGATAAAATTTTACATATAATGTACTGCACTGTACTGTACTGTGATATATTTTTCTTTAGTCATGCAAGTGTAATCCCTTTTTTAATTTTGTTTGAATTGAAATACTGTTTCAAATTGTACTGTGGTATTGTTTGGAGGAAATAAAATGTGTTAGTTAAGGCCAAAAAATTTATTAGAAAATAACCTTGATAATAAAATCTATTATCTAAAACAATTTTTTTACCAAACCAAAAATGCTTTCATTTGCCCTTACACTTGCTCTACTTTAAAAAAAACTACATTATACATATCAAAACCATGTATCAATTACACCCCTTTCTACATCGATGTAGTTCAGCTGTGTTTCCTCCAGGCTTTCTAGTGGCAATAGGGATATGAGACCCATCAATACAGCGAAATACACCAGACATCCCTGCAATGGTGTGAAATTCATCTACAAGGTTTTGTATGTTGCCTGATTCTGGAAAGTGAATGTACTCTTTTGCCTTAAGGGTCAAAATTGGTGCATAGCTTCTGAAAAACTTGCAAACTGATCACACCGAAATCTTCAAGCATTCTGCCATACTAATTCAGAAGCTGCCACTGCTAAAGTCTCTCAGTGCAGTTAGGAGTTGCAGGTGTGTGGAATACTGCATCCTGTAGGATATATATATATTTGTTTATTTACTGTCTTGTCTAAGCTTAGAAATATTGATAGTGCCTAAACACAACCGGAACAACAACAACTCAACCATTGAAATATAGCAGGATAAATTTTTCCATGGTAATTATGAGCGTAGGTCACAGATGACACTTGTTGTAAACTATTACCTCAACAACCCACTTAGTAGATTTGGCTCATCTTATATCTTTCCTATATAATATATTGGCGAACTGGAAATGGCAATATATCTATCTATCATAAAGAAAAGTGAGTTTTCTTAACATACTTGAACCTATAAGAGGATTGGAGGAATGCAGTGCTTGATAAAATTAGAGAAGGGCGATGGGAAGATGAAAAATCTTCGGAGTTGAAGGTAAAACATCACGGGAGTACACGGGGGTCTCTTAAAAATAGATACATTTCCACTGGAGCTGGTTATTAGGACATTTAAATATTTGTTTTCTTTATTATCTTATCTTAATTTACATATATTATATTTCAGAGACGTTTTCTCTTCATATATAACTAGTTTGAACATTCGGGATAAGTCTTTCGGGTGCCTACCCACACCAGAGGACTTATCCCGAACTTTCCAAAAATATTGTCGGATTACCAAATGGTAACTCAACAAAATTTGGTTTAAAAAAATGGATTGCAGCTCGGAGGGCGCTTTCGGGTTACTAATAAGTAACCCGAAAGTTAAAAAAAAATATGGCCGATAGTGGTTAGTGACTTCCTGTGGTAGGAGGTCCCAGACAGTGGTGCAGTCAAGGCGATAGTGATGAAGGGTGTTAGAGTTGGGACAGTTACAGAGTTTGCAAAAAGAGAATTGAGGAGCATTCCCCGCCTCAGATACTTGCTGGATAAGTCTGTATCCTAACCTAAACCGAGCCGAGACAACATTATGTCTGAGGACCATATGTCCATGTCGACGATAAGGAAGAAAGGGATCATAATGTTGGATAAGTATACTCTCACCCCGTTCACTATCCCTGCGATGGATTATAGGAAGAAGAGCGGCAGAACGAATTCTCTTTAGGTAGCAGAGAAGGGAAGATGTAGCTCCAGCAGCAGAGAGAGCCAGTCAACCGGCATTTTTCGCCTTACGGTCAACAGTGTCATTGTTTGTTATTCCACCACGATATGGAACCCACAAAAAATTATCATGGGGTAAAGCTAATAGACGTAACAACTATTGAATTAAAGGGAGGCATAAAGGCTTATGGGTGGAGAGGGCCTGGAGGGCAAATTGAGATTCACAAATTATTATACCGTTCAATTTACTCTGAAGGAGGAAATCAATTGCATCCAACCTCCCGCCGTCCCAACCTCCCGCCGGTGGATCCACATCCAGTGATAAGAGAGCGCACCCTCCACTCCCGTCTGATTGTAGGGAACCGTCGGTGTATAGATGGTGCACTGCAGGGATTAAGGTAGAAACTCTGTGCATGGTCACCAGCGCTAGTTATATCTGAAGTAAAGGAGGGTCCGCCTTTGTAATGTGAGTAAAGGTGATTACTGGACAGGATATCCTCCAGGGTGGAGGACCGTAATCAACCTCTGCTACGGGTACATCATTATGGAGGTGCTGAAGCATGGAACAAATTATTTTAATGAGGGTGAAACGACCCAGCCGAAGTAAAGGCCGAGGTGAATTTCGGTCAAGAGAGGTTCTATTGACATGAGAATAATAGGAGCAAAGTGGAGAGAGTGAAGACATTTGACATTAGCATATATTCCTCAACAAAGGAAGGAAGATTGAGTTCAGTTTCCATGTTGACTATTGTTACGAGTTGGGGATTTAGAATATAGTTAAAGGTCTACCCAGATCCCAACAGGCAACAACAATAAAAAAACAAAGACAATCGGACTATAAAAGGGTAGACAAAGGATGCGAGTTTTAGTTGTGTATAATAAAGTACCATAAATTCCTTAAAATAATATTCATCTTTCTACAATTTACCCTTAACCACACTTAACCTAAACTTTAACAGTATATACATATTTATACAACATACAATAATTTGAAGCAAGGTGGAGGTGGGGAGGCAATATAAGATTACAAATACTTAAGTGCGGAGCTGAGATGGCTGACGAGTAAGGCTGAGTATTGTAGAAGACGGTAGGTAGTCACTGTGACGTAGGTTTCCAGGATAGGTGATCCTGTGGGCACTTCCCAGAATGAACTAGACTCTCATCGAACTAGAGCTGATGAGGAAGACTTTGAGGAGGCGACGCAACAACCAGGATATGGAGAAGGGAAACCCCGGAGTGGTAACTAAGAGTAGTCATACTCGGGTTTCGTCCCTAGATGGCGTTGCTCGTGGTGCTGGGTAGGTAGATCAGGACAATAGATGGCGTGGTTCGTAGTGCTGGGTAGGTAGATCATGACAATTGGAGGCGTGGTTCGTAACACACCCCCCCCCCCCTCCAAAGACCTCCATAGTGCGGGCGCGAAGGAGGTGATCACCTGGTGCGTCTGGAGAGTAGCTGCTGCATTTCCACTGGAGCTCGGGATAAGGAGTCCGCAATCAGGTTGTCCACCCCCTTTATGTGCCAGACTTGTAGATTATAGGGCTGGGTGAGGAGAGCCCAGCGGAGGATTCGCTGGTTGGAGGTCTTGTTGGTTTGGATGAATGTGAGTGGGTTATGGTCGGTGAAGACTAGGGTTGTTTGTGGGCAAGATTGGAGGTAACATTCAAACTTCTTTATTGCCAACACCAGAGCCAGGGCCTCCTTCTCTATGGTCGAGTAGTTGGTGTGATGTTTTTTCAACTTGGCGGAGTAGTATGCCACAGGGTGAAGGACATCAGTGGTTGGGTCGGGTTGTAGGAGCACAGCCCCCACTCCGACACCGCTAGCGTCGATTTGCAGATGGAAGGGCAAGGTGTAGTCAGGGGGGTGGACTACAGGCTTGGAGGCAAGGAAGGCTTTGAGGCGGTGGAAAGACTGGTCGCACCTCTGGTTCCAGATGTAAGGGACCGCAGAACTGGTAAGGTCTGTGAGGGGTCCGGCCACGCTGGAGAAGTTACTGCAGAACCGACGGTAGTAGCCGCACATCCCCAGGAAGCGCATGAGTTCCTTCCTCGTCCTTGGAGTGGGGAAGGACAAGATGGCTTTAACGTTTGCGTCCTTGGGTCTCACCATACCATGCCCAACGATATGTCCCAGGTAAGTCACTGAGGCCCGGCAAAAAGCAGATTTAGCCAGGTTTATGGTGAATCCAGTCTCTTGCAGTCGTGCGAACAGTATCTCCAAACGTACCAGATGTTCGTCCCAGCCGTCCGACACCACCACCAGGTCATCTAGGTAGGCGAACGTCCCACCTAGGTCCTGAATCAGGTAATTGATTGCCCTCTGGAATGTGGCCGGAGCATTAGAAAAGCCAAACGCCATACCGAAATATTGAAAAAGACCAAATGGAGTTATAAATGCGGAGATTATTTTTGCCCTATCCGTGAGTCCCACTTGATAATATCCTTTCAACAGGTCCACGGTAGATATAAATTTTGCACATCCTATGCTTTCTATTATATCTTCAATCAAAGGTAAAGGGTAGGAGTCTGAGACAGTGACGTGGTTCACTTTACGATAATCGGTACAGAAACGAAAAGTGCTATCGGGTTTTGGTATGAGAAGGCAAGGTGAATCCCAGGGGGAGGTACTAGGCTCAGCTAAGTTATGTTTTAACAAAAAATCTATCTCCTTTTTCATAATCTCTTTTTAGTGGATTTAGTCGATATGCTGATTGCCTAATGGGTTGTACATCATCTGAGATTAGCTTAATATCATGTTTAAGTATATTGCAAAACCGTGGGAGGTCTGACGTGACTTTAGGAAATGTTGATAATGACTTAGTGAGATCTTTTGCTTGAGATGGATTCAGAACAGAAAAATACTCATCCAAGTTGTTGAGTATGTGACTGTTAGCAGGGTTTTCTTTAGGTAGAGGGAAGTCTAAATTCTCCAATAGGTCCATGTCATCTGTCTCCGGCTCCGACCCTGACAAAACCGTATGCAATACAGGTAGGCTTATAGCCTCTGGGTTGTCTTCCTCTGACTGCCTGGAATGGTAAAGTTTCATGAGATTAATGTGAACAAGTTGTGAATCTTTTCTGCGATCAGGAGCATGGACAATATAGTGGAGGGGAGATAGTTTATTAGCATTGATTTGAAAGTTTTGATGGAACCGTTCCAAGCAACCTTGAGATTGTGGGTGGTAAGCCGAAGATGTACAATGGTCCACACTGAGGTCTTTCATCACCTGTTTTAACACAGATGGATCAGATTGTTGGGCTTTAATGAGCTCATCCTTACTAATGGTCTTATTGTACAGATCTTCTGTGGGTAGGAAGATATTGGAGGTGGTTTTAGATGAAGAGGGCTCATTTCGCACACTCTGTGACCGGGTGACAGCACAAGATAGGAAGAGGTGAGGAGTAGTTTCTTCAAGGTCAGTGGTGGAGTTGACAGGTAAGGAAGAGTCGACTGTCTTTATGTTGGGAACCACTAGATATCCTACCAAGTCATTACCCAATAATAAATGAATGCCGCTCAGAGGCATTGGATCTTTCCTAATGGCTAATTGCACTTCCCCAGTAATCAAGGAACATTGGAGGTGCACTTTAGCCAAGGGATAGGAAGAATGGGAGGAGAGATCTGAAATTAGAACACTCTCATTAGTAAATGCGGGAGATATATCAGGAATGACGTTAAACAGGAGGATAGATTGTGCTGCGCCGGTATCACGTAGTATACGAATAGGGAAAGAACGAGACCCCTCTATGATTGAAATTTTGTCCTCATAGGTGAATGAAGAGAAGAGATCCTGATGGGGCCCTTCCACATTGGTGGTTGCTATTGGTTTGAATTTGGGATCCAGGGAACTACTTTTAGCAGTTTGACACTTTGGGTGTTTACAAGTCTGGATCGTATGGCCTGGTTTTTTACAGTAAGAACAATAAAACTTGGTTGCATCAGGGGGGGTAGGTGTGGAACCTTTCGACCTACCACTCACGTCCCCAAGGTTATCATCAGAGGAGGACCTAACATGCCGGAAAGTACCACGTTCCCTACGGCACAGTGACTCCACCAGCAAGGAGTACGCATCAGTCAGCTCAGCCGCACGTCCTAAATTAACCTCTCCACTCTCCTCCACATGCTTCAAGATGTGAAATGGTATCTTGCTCTTCCACTCCTCCAGGACTACCAAGTTTAACAAATCCTGAGGTGGCCATTGTTAAGAAAACCTAGATAAATTAATTAATGGTCAAAAAGATAAGATAAGTGGATTACCCTAGAAAATATCACGGCAGTGGATAACCAGAAAGTCCCGGAAACTACCCAAGTTATACCTACGGAAATTATACTTATGAATATTGTTCTTCTGATAAGATCCTTAAATAAGGATAAGAGACTTGAAAGAGGAAGGGCGTATTACGGCATTAATATAAAGATCCGGATTAACAACCCTTGAGTAAACAGGAAGAGCGTATTACGGCATTAATATAAAGATCCGGATTAACAACCCTTGAGTAAACAGGAAGGGCGTATTGCGGCATTAATATAAAGATCCGGATTAACAACCCATACATACTTGAAACAGGAAGGGCGTATTACGGCATTTATAAAAAGATCCGGATTAACAACCCTTGAGTAAACAGGAAGGGCGTATTGCGGCATTTATATAAAGATCCGCATTAACAACCCTTGAGTAAACAGGAAGGGCGTATTACGGCATTAATATAAAGATCCGGATTAACAACCCTTGAGTTACTTTATTATTGACCCCGAATGAGATAATTAGAAGAACAATAATTGAGGCTTTATAATTATGGGGTCCTGGTAGAGCGGGGCGTCCCAAGATATCACTTCACCCTAAACTAGTGACTATGGAACAGCCTACTCTGGAGCGAGGGTACGGCATTAAACAGATCCGGATTCTTCCCTACACTAGATAAGACTTACTACACGACTGCCACGTGTAATAACAGGTAAGCCTTATGACACTTGGAACCTAATATCCTACGTCTGTCACTCTTACTGTACGATAATACCAATATATGCACACACATATGAAGGAACTTTAAACCACCGTAAAGCAATTGTGAACAGAAGTGACTGGGAGGAATAATTAACAAGGAGGGAAGGAATATGGCACTTAATGTTGGGTCCTGTCACGGTCGCCATTTGTTACGAGTTGGGGATTTAGAATATAGTTAAAGGTCTACCCAGATCCCAACAGGCAACAACAATAAAAAACAAAGACAATCGGACTATAAAAGGGTAGACAAAGGATGCGAGTTTTAGTTGTGTATAATAAAGTACCATAAATTCCTTAAAATAATATTCATCTTTCTACAATTTACCCTTAACCATACTTAACCTAAACTTTAACAGGATATACATATTTATACAACATACAATAATTTGAAGCAAGGTGGAGGTGGGGAGGCAATATAAGATTACAAATACTTAAGTGCGGAGCTGAGATGGCTGACGAGTAAGGCTGAGTATTGTAGAAGACGGTAGGTAGTCACTGTGCCGCAGGTTTCCAGGATAGGCGATCCTGTGGTCACTTCCCAGAGTGAACTGGACTCTCATCGAACTAGAGCTGATGAGGAAGACTTTGAGGAGGTGACGCAACAACCAGGATATGGAGAAGGGAAACCCCGGAGTGGTAACTAAGAGTAGTCATACTCGGGTTTCGTCCCTAGATGGCGTTGCTCGTGGTGCTGGGTAGGTAGATCAGGACAATAGATGGCGTGGTTCGTAGTGCTGGGTAGATAGATCATGACAATTGGAGGCGTGGTTCGTAACACTATCCTGGTGGAGGTGTGTCAACCCAGGATAAATCTCATGACTGTTATGAAATTTTTCAAGGGGGGTCTAGGGATTTTTGGGGGAGATGACATAGGGTAGGAGAAAGGTAGTCGACCTGAAAACTCTATCGCCAACTCTTCCCCTGATGAAGCCAATTTCTTTGGCACCTTATTCTCCTCTAACTCCAACTTAGACGATACCAACTGTCTCCTTCCTACTCCTTCTCCTTCTACTGAACCTATACACTTTCCAATAATCTCCACCCGCAGGGTTGCAGGTGTGTTATCCAGGTTGGATGTGAGTAAGGTGCATGGACCGGACGGAATACCCCCCTCGTGTTCTCAGGCCCCTGTGCTTGCTCGCCTCTTTCGCATTTGCCTCAAAACCCAAAGCTTCCTTCTTCTTGGAAGTATGCCTCGCTTCAGCCAATCCCGAAGAAGGGTGACCATTCCAATCCCTCTAACTATCACCCCATTGCCCTAACTTCTTCCCTCTCTAAGATTTTCGAAACTAACTTAAACTCTCATTTCCTCCTTCACCTTGAATGCCTTTCTCTTTTTTCGGATCACCAGTATTGCTTTCGCCAGGCGATATCTACTGGAGATCTGGTCTTGTAATAGCCCCTGTCTCATAGGCAGAAGCATTATATAAATGGGTTAATTACCTTTGAATTATATACTCTATCCTCCCCTGTAACTTTCCACTGGCTATGAGGTGACATGTTCAGAGCACGTGATAAGGTGTGCCCATGGGAAGCTGTGTCATATTGTGCTGAGTTAAAGCATTAAGTAGCCGGCTCCCTGGCCACCTAAAGCGGGCAGTAGTTCGTTAGCACTCACGAGAGGAAGACGTTGTTAAGAGCCATCGTGAATGGTTCCGTCTTCCCTCGAGGGAGGATGACGGATATATTACCATTCTCCCTCGATGGGTCACTACTCACCCTCACTCAATTATCGTATCGACAGGACGTACTTAACAGAGCTATGTATTTACCATAGCCTCCATCCATCTCAGGTCTCCTGTTAACATCTCCTTAGCTATGTTGAGATATTTTACAGTGATGAACTTACGGCGATACCCACCTTGGACTGCATCTGAAAAAGCTTCTCAAGCGATTGTTACAAGTGGTGACAACCCAGGAAGGTTGTTACATATATGAGTTTCACAAGTAACTGTTATATCACACTAACAGTCATCTCACCATATACACAGTTGGTAAAGGTAGAGATATTAGGTTCTCCCCGTTACTGTGGCATACTTGTCAAGAAGAAGAATTGTTATCTATGTCATGGCAGCGGATCGACAATGGAACTGTTATACTACTGTTACATCTGCTACAAAAAAATAGAACATTAAAGTGGCAGTGAGTGGTTTCGAATTTTGAAATCAGTACAGACATAACAAGTAATCAGTGTTTTACGAAACAAGAAAACAAAAATCAGTGATATGTTACATGAAATATCCAAGTGCAGTGATATATCCCGTAGTGAGACGTTATGAGTTGAGTGACCTTCATTCTGTCATCCAAAGAGGTGTGCAGAATCATTTCCAATAACCGATTCTGAGTTATTGTTGACTTTATATCTTACGGGAGGTTGGTAATACCCCTGTTTGGCAACGAGAAGTGGCGGTCAAGAATTTGCGTGTTCAGCATTGGGCATCCTGTGTACTGGCGCTTACAGTGTTTTCACATACCTACGAGGTTTGGCAACACGGGACCTTCCACAATGATTTGAGAAGACTGTTTTGGCTGTCATGACTGAAGATTATACAATCTCCCGGTGTCCTCAGCGAGTCCTATATATACAGGGCTTTAGAAGGTTTGGCATGCAGAAGAAGTGACATCTCATCAGTGAGCAGGTATCCAAGGACTTCGACGCCAGCAGTCAGCAATTTTGGGTGGATAGTTGACTCCCCGTCGTGAAGTGAACTCTATTCGTCGGCATCTTGCAGCGTCTTTTGGTTGCTACACAACCGAGGGAGCAGAGGAACGCGTGCCGACCATATCCACATGACCTTGGGAGGGCAGACTGAGGCAAACCCCACCCCACCCCACCTGAGATCAGCTGTGCAGTGTGAGGAGCGTCAGAGAGCAGAGAGATCTCGTTTTCTATTAATAAAATAGGTATTTAGGCATACATTAAATATATATACACACATTTACATGTTCGTGCATAACTTTTCACTGATAGGACATCGAGTAGGTTATATCAAGTATTATGAGTGTTCTACTTACTTATTTTAACATATACTGACGTAATATAATTTCCAGTATTTATTTCTCACCTGTTCAGCTGTTGATACTTTAATTATTTAAACTATAATTTTCATCAATTTCCTGTAAATGGAGGGACAAGGTTATTTCTTTGGTTTGTATCTAAATAATTTTTCAAACCTTAGACATAGAAAATGTGGACATTTTCTTTTTATCCCATGGAGGATAATAATGTTCATAATTTTCAAACTACATATTTTAATGATGACATAGACACATCTTCTCAAAATAAAAATATGATAGTTCTACAGTAAAGTATCACAGACTGTAATTTTCAAACTACATATTTTAATGATGTCAAAGACACATCTTTTCAAAATAAAAATATGATAGTTCTATAGCATATTTTTACAGACTGTAAATTTTCAGCCATACCGTGTAGAACCCTTTACAACTGAGTACCATTGCTCTCCGCAAAAATGAATGTTTCATTGGAAGAGTCTAACGCACCACACACTCATTCATTCAGCGTGATTATAGCAAAGTTGTCCATTGCTAAGAAGGTGCATTCTTAAACAAGAAGTAGGCGAAGATTATTTCTGCCATGTTATTACGGGATTTGCTTACCCAAGTTAACGATTTCCACTATTGTGTTGATATTGGCAGTAATGTTTGTCTTTTAAGTGTGAATCATCCAATTTTGCCATTGTACATAAGATACCAGCCTATAAGATACTTAAGTCTAGGACCCCAGTAATTGATGAGACTGTGGTTCCAGAGTCCCTAGCTTAGTGTCTACACATGTTTGTAACATGGTTAGGCTTATGTATAGGATGTTTATCTACTAGTTTAGTTTAGTCCTCATGGAACTTGGATGGTAGGTGACCGAGCGATGTAATAGCCCCTGTCTCATAGGCAGAAGCATTATAAATGGGTTAATTACATTTGAATTGTATACTCTATCACTACTCACAGCTTTATTACTCAACGCCTCACACAAATCTGGCATATTTTAGAAGGTCTATTTTAAATAGCCTCCTCCCTTCTCTTAACACTCATAGTTACAGTGATAAGTTACAGTGATCTACACTTTGGAACTGTATCTTCAATAGTTCCTAAATAAATGGATAACAGGCAACTGGGTTCCGTTACCAAAAACCCTCTATAATATTAATGTTCAGGCCTCATTAACCTAGACAGATGTATTAGCCCTTATCTAATGGCAATAACAATTATATAAATTTGGGTTAATACATTTAGTTTATATAATGCAATCACCCCTACTGTAATCTTCCATAAGCTGTGAGGTGCCATGAGCATTTAACGTGAGGGGAAATTCCTTTATCAGTAAGCCGGCCTAGAGAATGTAGGGTTAGCCCGGATTATATTTCAGAGGCCTCCCTCTTCACAGGGACCTACCCTCACGAACCTCAGTACGGCATTTCACACTTGACTCCCACGAGAATCGGACCGGACGGGTGACTTAACTCAGTCCAGCTGAGCCCTGTCCTTAAGTAACACTGACAGCTTACAGTGTTAATTACGGTGCTTATACTAATAGCCTGTGACCTTTTGAGTTTATCAATAAATGGAGTAAAGACCATTTAGGGTTTGTAACTTAACCCCTTAACTTATTTATATATAAGCCAAGTTAAAAGGGAGCTCGACCCAAAGCTTTATAAATAAAGGTGGCAGCAATTAGATAGAACCATTAACTGAACCAGTGAGGCAGTGTAACTAACTGTGCAAGAACCGACGGGCGAGTTCACTTCACGACGGGGAGTCAACTATCCACCCAAAATTGCTGACTGCTGGCGTCGAAGTCCTTGGATACCTGCTCACTGATGAGATGTCACTTCTTCTGCATGCCAAACCTTCTAAAGCCCTGTATATATAGGACTCGCTGAGGACACCGGGAGATTGTATAATCTTCAGTCATGACAGCCAAAACAGTCTTCTCAAATCATTGTGGAAGGTCCCGTGTTGCCAAACCTCGTGGTATGTGAAAACACTGTAAGCGCCAGTACACAGGATGCCCAATGCTGAACACGCAAATTCTTGACCGCCACTTCTCGTTGCCAAACAGGGTATTACCAACCTCCGTAAGATATAAAGTCAACAATAACTCAGAATCGGTTATTGGAAATGATTCTACACCTCTTTGGATGACAGAATGAAGGTCACTCAACTCATAACGTCTCACTGGGATATATCACTGCACTTGGATATTTCATGTAACATATCACTGATTTTGTTTTTCTTGTTTCGTAAAACACTGATTACTTGTTATGTCTGTACTGATTTCAAAATTCGAAACCACTCACTGCCACTTTAATGTTCTATTTTTTGTAGCAGATGTAACAGTAGTATAACAGTTCCATTGTCGATCCGCTGCCATGACATAGATAACAATTCTTCTTCTTGACAAGTATGCCACAGTAACGGGGAGAACCTAATATCTCTACCTTTACCAACTGTGTATATGGTGAGATGACTGTTAGTGTGATATAACAGTTACTTGTGAAACTCATATATGTAACAACCTTCCTGGGTTGTCACCACTTGTAACAATCAGAAGCTTTTCAGATGCAGTCCAAGGTGGGTATCGCCGTAAGTTCATCACTGTAAAATATCTCAACATAGCTAAGGAGATGTTAACAGGAGACCTGAGATGGATGGAGGCTATGGTAAATACATAGCTCTGTTAAGTACGTCCTGTCGATACGATAATTGAGTGAGGGTGAGTAGTGACCCATCGAGGAGAATGGTAATATATCCGTCATCCTCCCTCGAGGGAAGACGGAACCATTCACGATGGCTCTTAACAACGTCTTCCTCTCGGTGCTAACGAACTACTGCCCGCTTTAGGTGGCCAGGGCCGGCTACTTAATGCTTTAACTCAGCACAATATGACACAGCTTCCCATGGGACACCTTATCACGTGCTCTGAACATGTCACCTCATAGCCAGTGGAAAGTTACAGGGAGGATAGAGTATATAATTCAAGGTAATTAACCCATTTATATAATGCTTCTGCCTATGAGACAGGGGCTATTACAAGACCAGATCTCCAATTGAATATCGCCTGGCGAAAGCAATACTGGTGATCGAAAAAAAGAAAAGGCATTCAAGGTGAAGGAGGAAATGAGAGTTTAAGTTAGTTTCGAAAATCTTAGAGAGGGAAGAAGTTAGGGCATGGGGTGATAGTTAGAGGATTGGAATGGTCACCCTTCTTCGGGATTGGCTGAAGCAGGCATACTTCAAGAAGAAGGAAGCTTTGGGTTTTGAGGCAAATGAAAGAGGCGGCGAGCAAGCACAGGGGCCTGCGAGGGGGGTATTCCGTCCGGTCCATGCACCTTACTCACATCCAACCTGGATAACACACCTGCAACCCTGCGGGTGGAGATTATTGAAAAGTGTATAGGTTCAGTAGAAGGAGAAGGAGTAGGAAGGAGACAGTTGGTATCGTCTAAGTTGGAGTTAGAGGAGAATAAGGTGCCAAAGAAATGGCTTCATCAGGGAAGAGTTGGCGATAGAGTTTTCAGGTCGACTACCTTTCTCCTACCTATGTCATCTCCCCAAAATCCTAGACCCCCTTGAAAATTTCATAACAGTCATGAGATTTATCCTGGGTTGACACACCTCCACCAGGA
>NW_024736743.1:0-17031 GCF_018991925.1 Homarus americanus
CGCCCATGTGACCAGTGCTTTAAGAATTGTATGATATCCTCATAGCAATGGAAACACACACACACACACACACTCACCCCATACACAGTCACACACTCACCATGCACAATCACACACACCCATACACACACCGTACATGCACAAACCATACACACACATACACACACACACACACACACACACACCATACATACACACACCATACACATACACACACCATACACACATACACACACACACACACACACACCATGCACACACCATACAAACAAACAAACACACACCATATACACACACACACACACACACAATGCACACACACACACCATGCACACTCACACACACACACACCATGCACACTCACACCATGCACACACACACACTAATTGTTTTAATTTAGTTCTTGGAACTCTTAAGTGGCAGCGCTTGATGTAAACACTTCTTGGCATTTTCTGTTTATCTAGTAACAGGTATACACACAGATGTAATATGAGAAAATAAATTATGAATTCTGTCCAGGGAAGTGTTGTGAATATGACCTTGAGATAACACTTGTGTTAAGTGGGAATTTCCCTGTCTAGTGATATGTCCAACTACTACTCTGGGCCGCGAGACAGTGGTAGTGATTACAGATTGCCCACGAGGGGGCTAGTTTATTGGGCACCCCCTTACATCCTGTGCAAGGTGAAGCGCAGAAGCGTTTACAGTGCCCAACTGGGAAGCATGCGGAGTTCATGCTTGCCTTTATGACTCATGCATTAAGGGCGTAAAAGGCCTGAAGGGTCATAGGTTTTGTCAGCAAGTTACATAAAGTGACAATGATGAGTGTGTGGGGGGAAAATTCCCGGTACAATTTATCTATTTATGGCAAAGTGTGGCAGGTCCCTATTAATGTGAGCGGTGTTTACTGAATCAGCTGACCCTGGCTCGACCTTTTGAGAGACGCAAGCCAAGTGATCTAAGAGTCGTGAATAACATGGTGAATTACTTGGTGTTATTCATTTGGGTGAATATTTGTATAAATCAAAGGTGCTGTCACACACACACACACACACACACACACCACACGTGGCACACCACCAACACACAGTTTCTGAGAAGGAGTTTGAGATTGTATTTAACGAAGTCTTAACTTGGAAAATGTTGTATGGCTTTTGTTATGGGGTAAGTTCTGGCGTGAACATTAAGACTATTTTCATAATTTTTTGTAACTAATATTTTTATCTGCCTGGTACAATTATTTATTAATTTGTATTGTAAGTTATGTCTTGATAGTCGATGTAATGTAACAATTTATTTTTGTGTTAATGTTCATATAGATTGGTTCAGTGTTGCGGCTCTGACTCGTCAACGATGTTAATAAGCTCTTGAGTACATACTGCTGGTGAAACTATGTTAAATTAACATCACGACAGACAAGTACTATAATACCTTAACATTTAACAATAATTCAGCCTTAATTTAATTTTTTCACCAACTTAAGACACATAACCCAGAAGGAAGTAAGACGGGCAACATAACGCGGGATATCGTGGCTTCACTAAGTGCAAATTATGGAACTTGTGGTAACACATTATGGGAAAATGCGAGCCCTGCTAAGTGGTTCTCCTCAACATGGACGCAAACATCAGATGGACAAGAAACAGAAGAACCCCGGATATACATTCATTTATTCTACAAAAAAGTTACGTAAACGAGCGTTAAATACGTTTAAGTAATCATAGTTTACGAAGCTGAAGTCGAGATATTAGAAGATGAAGAAGACTTTAGCATATCAGTATACCCCACGACCGGCGCCAGGATGTTAAGTGTGCCATCAGGGTATATTAGCGCTGAGAGACGGGTGCTATCGTGGTATATTAGCATACCTTCAACCTGAATGGTATATCAAAAAGTACAGGATTTACTTCACAGATATTTAGTTATATCTATCGGTATATTATATAAATTATATCAATATATCTGTGTATACCAAATATGGCATCAGAGTATATCACCGTTTGCCATCATATTCTCTAAATAACCTCAAAGTATACCCCGAATGTTTAATATCATACACTATAAATGACACTGTAGTATGTTAGTATATAATCAGGGTATAACATAAATAATATCAGCATTGTTTAGAATATCATATATATTAAGCGTGAGGAATGGATGTATATGATTCAATATATCACAGTTACATAAAGCGGTATGTCAGCTCATCAGCATATCACTAGAATGACATCAGAGTATAGGACACTATACTCCAATAAATACTGTCAGGTATCTAAGTATATCAGGGTAATCACTGAGAAGTGTCAGAACATATCAGCATATTCCTTGACTGGTAACAAAGCATATCAACATACTCAAAGTATAATCAATGTCTCCGGAATAAACAAGCCAGTGACAGCAGCATATATTTCTGAAAATCAGCTGTGAAATATGTTCAGAACAGCCCAAAGTATACTATAATACTAAGCAACATTTGAAATATACCAGTATACTTCTTAACAGTCAGGGAAAAAATCATTATACAGATTAGTGTCCTCGAAGCAGATCAACTTGTCTCCTGCTTTCTGGGGACCCATTAGTGGCATATCAGTATATCCAAAGAGACACATCGGAGTATATTACCATATATCCCAAGTGCCATGAAGGGATATCAACATACCTGAGTATATTAACTAGCTCTCATAGTCTTCCACTCTCTCTTAGATCCATCAGAATATGTCAGCATATCACCCTATCTTCTGAAGGTCCAGTTTACCTTGTTCCGAAAGTATGTCGAAGCATACTAACAGATCCCCTGAATGCCTTGAGAACATATCAGTATACTTCTAGGTTAATTCATATCATATCAGTATATCCCCTGAATCTAAGGTATAGCTAACCTCATTTCAAATTATTATTAGAGTATGTTAACATATTCCCTTAGAAGCATACCAGCATATCTCTTATGTCATTACAGTCAACCAGTATACGCTCAGAG
The DNA here is from genome assembly GCF_018991925.1 of Homarus americanus. NCBI lineage: Eukaryota > Metazoa > Arthropoda > Malacostraca > Decapoda > Nephropidae > Homarus > Homarus americanus. The sequence goes on from NW_024736743.1 coordinate 2,978, forward strand.
ATAGATGCAAGCATATCAGGGTATATTAGCATACCCTGTAAGAGAGATATGAGCCTAGCTACATAACCAAGTATATCAGCATACCCCATATGCTCTTATAGTACATCAGCACACCCTCTGAGAGACAGAACCATACCAACATATCAGAACATATTAGTATATCCTTTAGAGTGATATGAACATAATGGCATATCAGATGACAAGAGTATATCAGCATAGTCTTTGAGGAGCATATCAGACCAACCTAGCATAAGCTCTTTAAGATAGATGGGAGCATATCTTAAATAGACTGGAACATACCAGAGCATATTAGCATATTAGCATATTAGCAAGGTGAGGAGGAGGAGGAGGAGGCAGGTGTCCACCGACCAGGTATGCCGATAGTCTGGTGATAATGTGGGTAAAACTGGTGTGTGTGTGTGTGTGTGTGTGTGTGTGTGTTCGTTCTCATGTTTATTTCTTGTAAGGTATGTGTCACCTAGCCGGCCATTTTGTTTACATTTTTCGGTCGCTCTAAAATACCATTAAAACAATATTGAGTATAAACGTTTGGCTCAACTGATGATCTCAAACATGTCCCAACTTTTTTTTGCCTCAACTCCACATTCTGTAACTCATTTAGGTAGATGTCCCTCACTACACATACACTGGACTATGTGTAATGTTGCAGCTAATGTGTTATCAAGATATTGCACATTATAAGTTCATGTGTGGTCATTATTATATCAAACGGAGGAATTTTAAAGAGCTATTACACCACCTGTATCATTAGTTGTCGCCAGGTGAAGGAATGTTTAGGTAGATTATATTTTATTTACTGTAATTAAAGTTTCAATACCTAAGACGTTCCACTATAAGAGTCTTTCAACCTCAGGTAAGGTCTAAAGACTTTCTACTCTAGGTCTTACACCCTGGAGTAGCTGTATCGTCCACATAGGTAATTACTCCACAAGGAACTACAAGTTACACCTTGATGTAATACTTCATTTATTGCCAAACTTTATAGGGAAATATTTTTTCACAAAGAATTTCAAGTTACAATTTCACATAACAAGTCACATTACAAACGTTCCTTCGGCTTACAGTTAAACTTTGCAATGTCAAGATATTTTTTTCACTGCAGAGGGAAGTATGCGTCATCATCACCACACACACACACACAAAGACAAAACTCCTGTATCCAGATTCTCAAAAGTTTATAAATTAAATTCTTCCCTAAAATTAAACAGACAATACATCTATTTATCATAGAGTATGTGAACAATATCGACGCCATATTAGTTACCATCTTTGAGTTATATAATTAGTTAGCTTCATAGTGTTAATTATTTAGTTAAAAAGGAAAAATAATCTACTAGTGTGTGTTGTGACCAAAATATATCAACATTGTATTTACTTTCTCCTCCAGGGGGCACTAAGTCTAGAAAAAATGACACAATTGACATCTACATAAAGTGACTGATCAAGGGTAGATATTGGCTACCTTTTGTGTTACTTTGAGGTCGTAAGAACACACAGAGCTGCTCTTAAGGATGTTTACCACAATACACCTCAACCAGTTTCTCATTCACTAAGGTCAAACAATAAATCTGGTTCACAAGATACACCGTAAATTTTATTAGAATACAATAATCAATTACTGTATTATTGTATTGAGGCGAATAGTCTTATGGTGTTAAGATGTGTTCTTAAACCACGAAGGTAAACAAAAGGTATTCAATATCTGCCTTGGTTGACGATGATCTGTAGACGTTAGCAAGTCCTCCTCCTCCTGCTCTCGAGTAAGGTAAGGAAGGCCTCACCTGACCAAAATTGTTAATTAAGATAGATTACCTGAAGATTAACCCTCCCAGCTTATTTCAACTAATGATTAACCTAACGCTACTTGGGAAGTTAAGTTAGGTTAGGTTAGGGTAGGGTAGGGTAGGGTAGGGTAGGGTAGGGTAGGGTAGGTCAGGTCAGGTCAGGTCAGGCAGTGCCAGTGTAGTTAATCTTGAGGTTAAATAAATTGAGGCTAATCTTCACCTGAGCCAGTAAGACACTTTGACGGAGGCGGTTACGACAACAGGAAAGCTCTGATAACATATAATGTACAGTATATACCGTTTAAGTTGCGTCAGCAGCTCTATACACCACTTATTGACTTACTCATTCACTGCCGTAGAAATATTTACTTCTCTAACAGTTTTCTATATGGTTCCCAGTCATTATAATACGACCTTGTAAAATCAAATGATCTAAATTAAACTAAACTTATCCAAATTAAACTTATTAGCTAACAAATCCTTCTAAAACACGATATATGCAAATCAAAAGTTCTAAATTCAACTTAACTTATCGTAATATACCTATTATAACTAAACCATTTTAATTAAACCTAACCTAAAGCACCTCAAGTGCCACAAACAAGAAAAACACCTTTAATATTATGATGTAGGAGGCCCTGTAACCTACTCCAGGTAATGCATCTATATCAATCTACCTCGCGTTAGAAGACTCTATATACATGCTTTATGATCATTACACTGCTGAGAACATTTGTGCTTCTATAATTACCTGGAGAAACAATGCACCAATTTTACGATTTATTTATTTTTATTTTTCATTTATTTTTTATTCTTGGTCCATACTGTAAACATCGCCCGCTTGTGAGTCCCGTCAGCCATTTTGTTCTAACTTTCAGGGATTCTAAAATAAGCTATAAATAAATAAATAAATAAATAAATAAAACAAGCATCTTTTGTTTTTCTAACCCATGAGCTGTGAGTCTTCATTATATACTTCAACATTACTGTAAACTAAGGCTAGAGAGGGTGTGTACAGTACTAGTGGAGTCAAGACGAGAAGGTATTTCAAATCCATAAAGGGTTTTACAAGTGGAGAGTCTTACAAGTGGAGGGTCTTACAGGTGGAGAGTCTTACAGGTGGAGGATTTTAATAAGGATAAATACAGCAAGTCTTACAGTTGAATCAGCCAAGTCGAGGAATACTCTTAAGAGTCACGTAACTTCTACCTGGTGTTACCTGTAATCAAGCTAAGGTATATGTAAGAAGAATATTATCTCGTTACTATCCATTCCTCTTCCACTATCCTGCGAGGTGGTGTATTAATAGGCACAGATACTCATGATAAAGAAGGAATAAAGAGAAAGACGCAAGATACCTATAAAATGCGACAGAATATACCCACATGCGTAATCCTAACCCATCCCAACCCAACCCAACCCTATCCTACCCTCAGCTTCACCACAGTACACAAAGTCATTCTTGGTATCAGAATGACGCCTAAACACCCTGTATCGCCTAAGACACATTTGAATCGGATGGTTCGTTGACGGTTTTATTTCTTCGGTATAAACCAGAGAAGCAATTAGTTCGTGGGAACAGTGAGTCAAAATACTTCACATCAGCTTCGTTTACGACCTCCAGCTGATATTTACTTCTGTTGTCTATATCAATCACATTTTATAATGAAAACAAAAATATGGTTAGTTACTTAAAATTGAAAAAAAACATCATACTTAGATACTTAAGAGTGAGGAAAAAAGATACTTAAGATTCTTAAAATTAAAAACACTCTTTGATACTTAAATTAGGACAAAATAAACGGACATAAAGATTTAACTATGAGCGGTGGATATTACGACATGTACCGGCTATCAATACAGAGGCGCTATTTAGCCGTGAAGTTCTCTCAGAAACTCAACAAGACAATATGATGGTCACGTAAAAATTTCAGGTTAATTTTTAACACCATCCGTCATTTTAAACCTTGGCACCTGTAGATTAAGAAAATATATGGTGATATTTTTTCTGATGGGATAAAGGTCGTATTTGTCCAGAGAAGTAAGAGAGGAAAAAAATCACTTGAGAGGCATGACGCACAGAGTGTCTAAGGTGATAAAAGATCATATACTACCATTTGGGTTTTCAAATTAAGTTCATTACATAAAATATCAAACTCATAAAGATTACAAAAGAACAGAACATCATGAGCTCTCTACAGCTACTGTCAGCCGTCAATATGCTGATGTACAGAAGCTATACAATGTTATTGGTGACTGTAATCCCAGGAAAATGATGCTCTTTTAAACTTGGTAACTGGAGCTGTAATGCCAGAAAATGCCAAATATGACAATCTATGTGCATATGAAGTTGGAAGACAAAATTATGAAAATTTTGTCAAAGAACGTATTGTTGGTCCATTGAGCATCTGGGAAAAGCTGTCCAAGGTTAATCTTCTGTCATGGAAAGCAGCAAATAAGACTTCAACCATCAAATTGCTATCACAAGTTATAGAACTTAAGCAGGACATACAGTATATACATCACAGAAGGGCAGCACTGTACATATCAAGTCACCAGACACTGATGTGTTTGGCATATTAAAGCAGCCTCAACTTGGAGAAAATACAAGTATGAAAACAGGAACTGGTGAGCGACGACACATTGGGCAGAGAGCCTTACAGGTTTCCATGCCTTCACAGGATCTGACTGCATTGGAAAATTTGTTGGCAAAAGAAAGAAAGCATGTTGGAACACTTTGATGAAATCTAACACAAAAGTCCTAGATGCATTCAAGATGCTGAGTAGACCAAATGTCCTCCAGCAGACATGTTTATTGGTCTAAAGGAATTTGTATTTAAGCTCTACTGTCCACGAATGACTTTCACTAAACTGTCATAACTTAGATGGCATCTCTTCAAGAAAACGCAGGCAGAAGCTGGAGAACTACCAGCGACTGCAGCAACTCTAAAGTATCATATATTGAGAGGAAGGTATCAAGCTCTTCTGTGGTCTTGTGATGCAGACAGTGAAATGCTTTCACAATTAGAGCATGGCTGGAAGATTGACAATGAGTGTTTCATACTAGTAATATCAGACCAACCACCAGCTCCAGAAGCAGTCACAGAACTTGTTAAATGTGGATGTGGCGTCAGGAAATGTGGATCATTGTCATGTTCATACAGAAAGAATCAGAAAGAATAGCATGACATGCACCGAGATGTGTAACTGTCAAGCAGATGATGAGAAATGCCTAAACAAGGTGAAGGAATCTGTTGTACACAGAAGACTCTGATGACGAGGACTGAAGCAATGTCGTAAATAATAACTTGTGACTTGTTTACACATGATGTATAACACTACAAACTTTTAATAAATATAAAACAGTGGTTCTAAGCTTTTCAGATAATGGTAATATGTATATGTTTAATTTCCAGTATTTGTCTTTAGCAAATAATTTTACTTACTGCAATCTCTTCTTTGCCAGAGACAGGATGGCATATATGAGCAGCCATGTTTGTAACACACTTATGATATTATAACAGCATTCTTGATATATTATGTTAAATTGTAATCATTTAATACTACATGTTCATAGGTTATTAGTCATGTTTTAAGTTAATTAGGACTTAATGGTAATACATCTGTGGTTCATTACGCCGCTCTTTAATAAAACTTCTTTAAAGGCATAAAACTTATAATAAACCGTTCAGAAAAAATGACACCACAGTTCCTTAACATAGTTTATAAGGATTATTATAATGTATGGTGTCAAAAATCAACATGAAATTTTTACGGGATTACTTAAGCTCCTACACTAAAACCTGTCGACCTAACCTAACCTTTTTTACCCACCTCTACCTACTTACCTAACCTGACATAATGTAACCTAACCTGACGTAATCTGACCTAACCTGACATAATCTAACCTAACCTGACATAATCTAACCTAACCTGACATAATCTAACCTAACCTGACATAATCTAACCTAACCTGACGTAATCTGACCTAACTGACATAATCTAACCTAACCTGACGTAATCTGACCTAACCTGACATAATCTAACCTAACCTGACGTAATCTAACCTAACCTGACATAATCTAACCTAACCTGACATAATCTAACCTAACCTGACATAATCTAACCTAACCTGACGTAATCTGACCTAACCTGACATAATCTAACCTAACCTGACATAATCTAACCTAACCTCCCGTCTGACATAAGCTAACCTAATCAAACCTAACTTTCCCACCTACCTAACATAACCTATCTACTTATTACCTACCTAACCTAACTTAACCCAACCTGACATAATCTAACCTAACCTATTGAAACTTAACTTAACCACCTACCTCATCTAACACTACATCTCGCTTCACAATCTTCACTGCATCTCACTTCACAATCTTCAGCCAGGTGAGGTTTATGGATCGGGCTTTTTGTGCGAGAGATAGGAAACGTAGGACTAGGGTATGTTTTCCTGGGGCTGGGATAGGGCATGTAGCCGAGAGGTTAGACAGAGTTTTGTCAGGGGAGGCTACCAATCCAGTAGTGTGTCTTAGTGTGGGGGGAAACGACATAGGTAAGGTTAGGAGTGAGGAACTTTTCAAGAGGTATAGGGAGGCGCTGGGGAAGATTAGAGATAGGGGAGGGGTCCCGATAGTATGTGGTGTCTTGCCTAGAAGAGGGGTTGGTCGTGAATGGCTGTCCAGGGCAATTGCTATTAATTGCCGACTGGATAAACATTGTGCAAACAATGGTTGGGCGTTCATTGATGACGGGCAACGATTTTATGGCAACGACTACCTGTACTGTCGCAACGGAGTACACTTGTCTCGTGAGGGGGTAAAGACGTTGTCTGCATCCCTGGAGCGTGAGGTATACTCGAAGAGGGGGTTTTCATCAGTAGAGAGTCATGGGAAAATGGGAGTCAAAAAACAAAGCGGAGTCCTGGGAAGTAGTGAAACAAGAAGTAGAGAAATAATGCTGAAAATATAGTTAGTCATAATAATAACAAACATCAAAGTAATAAATGTAAAACAGATACGAAAGCGGAGGAAATATATTGAGTGTTTATTATACTAATAGTGAAGCCTGTGTAACAAAATGGACCAGCTCAGGAATGCATTGTTAGTAAAAGAGAACATAGATATAATTGCGATAGCGACATGGATAAATTCAAACAATGGCATTTTTGGCAGAATTTTGCATATTCCAGGATATAACCTATTTAAATTTGACAGAGTAGGAAGGAGAGGTGGCGGTGTGGCAGTGTATATCAGGGTGTCATTAAAAGGCTGCAATAAATCAAACATTAAAACAAATAGCGACAATGAAAGTATTTGGGTAGAGATTGGTGAGGGCAGTGAATCCGTAGTCATTGGTGTTATATATGGACTACCTAATTTGAGTAGGAACGATGGTAAATTGCTATGGGAGGAAATAAAGAAGGCATCTGATAGAAACAATGTATGTATTCTAGGCGATTTCAACTTTTCAGGCATAGATTGGAAAAATCAACTTAGCGATAATGAATCTGAAGATTTTATAGAAGTAGTACAGGATAGTTTTATATATAAATTTATAAACTTGCCCACTAGAGGAAATAATATCCTCGATTTAGTTCTCAGTAATAATGAAAATCTAGTAAAAGATGTTGGGATTGGAGACGAACTAGGAAACAGTGATCATAAAGCCATATATTTTAACATAATATGGGATGGCAGGAAGAAGGAAAATTCGGCCTTGATCCCGGATTTTAGGAATGCTAATTACGGTAGCATAAGGAGAGACCTAAGGGATGACCCTATGGTCAAAAGATTAATCCCCCCCACACCTCCGGAAACTGTCAACTTAGGACGGGATAACCCCGAATTTAATTTAGCAGCTACTTATGAACAATTTATTGCGACAATCAATAATGCCCAAAATAAACACATCCCTAAAAGAAAATTCAGATCGATACGGAACCAACCAAAATGGATGAATAATAGACTCTTAAATCTTCTAGGGAAAAAGAAAGGAGTATATAGAAAAGTTAAGAAAGGCGAAAATCACTTACTTGGTTACTATCAGAACCTAACAAGACAGGTATAAACAGAAATTAGGAAAGCAAAGAGAAATTATGAAATCAAGGTAGCAAACGAATCGAAATATACCCCCAAAGCTTTTTATCAACTGTATAAATCAAAGGTTAGAGATACAATAGGTCCCCTTAAAACTACGACAGGAGAAATGACTGATGATGAGTTAGAAATGTGTAGTACGTTAAATAGTCATTTTCGCTCCGTATTCACAAATGAAAAACTAGCACAGTTTCCAGAAGTTCATAAGGTATATAACGACAGTATAGAAAAATATAGTGTTGATAATGACAATATTACTAGTAAATTTATGTGCTTAAAGTAATTCAATAAACTGAAGTCTCATAAATCGCCTGGTCCAGACGAGGTATATGCTAGAATATTAAAAGAATGTAGAGATGAGTTGAGTAATCCATTAGCAGTTCTATTTAATAAGTCATTAGAATCGGGCCTAGTGCCAGAAGCTTGGAAACTTGCAAATGTAGTTCCGATTTTCAAAAAGGGTGATAAATCAATAGCATCAAATTACCGTCCCATTAGTCTCACGTCAATCATAGGCAAGTTGCTAGAGTCAATTATTGCTACAAAAATCAGAAGCCACCTTGAAATATTCAACTTAATTCATTCTTCTCAGCACGGGTTCACCCAGGGACGTTCTTGTCTCAATAAAGTGTTTTGAAGCCAGAAGTATTTGAAGCGTAGATAATGATAAGTCATATGATATAATTTATTTAGATTTCAGTAAAGCATTCGATAGAGTCCTCATGAGAGATTGATATGAAGGTAGAAGCACATGGAATAGGTGGATCAGTATTAAAATGGATTAGGGCTTCAAGTAAGTTAACTGGTAGGAAACAAAGAGTCAGCATAAATGGATTGTGTCAGACTGGGGTGCGTCAAAAGCGGAGTCTCCCCAGGGATCTGTATTAGTCTTCTGCTGTTTGTTATATTCATTAATGATCTTTACTTAGGCATACAACTAGTAGGATTAGTAAATTTGCAGATGATACCAAAATGGGGAGAGTGATAAATTCAGACAGTGACTTTAAACACCTTCAAAGAGATCTAGATACCTTACATGAGTGGTCAGTAGACTGGCAAATGAATTTTAATAGTGATAAATGCAAGGTACTACAGATAGGGAAGACGAATACAAACGTTAAGTATAAACTAGGTAACACGGAAATAGAAAACTCAGTTTGTGAAAAAAATCAAGGTGTATTTGTTAGCAACGACTTGAAACCTAGAAAACAATGTATTAGCGTTCGCAACAAGGCAAACAGGATCCTTGGGTTCATATCTTTGGTCTGTGAGTAACAGAACTGCTGACGTTATCTTGAAACTTTACCTAGCATTAGTGAGGCCACACATGGATTATGCGGTTCAGTTCTGGTGTCCTTATAATAGAATGGACATAGATTCTTTGGAGAGAGTACAAAGAAGAATGACAAAAATGATCCATAATATTAGAAACCTTCCATATGAAGAGAAAGACTGAAAAAGCTTAGGCTTACATCTATTAGAGAGATGGAGTTAGGGGAGATATGATAGAGGTGTACAAGGGGTAAGTGGGATTAATATGTAAAAATGGAAGATGTTCTGAAGCTCTGGTAATAACGGTGAAATAACTAGAACAAATGGCTTTAAATTAGATAAATTCCGATTCAGAAAGGATATAGGCAAGCACTGGTTTGGTAATAGAGTTGTGGATATGTGGAATAGGCTACCGAGTGCTATAGTAGGATCGGGGACGCTAGGGAGCTTCAAGACGAAGTTGGATAGGCACATGGAAGTGCTGGGATGGGTGTGAAAGGGATCTGGCCTGTATGGGCCAGTCGGCCTCCTGCAGTGTCCCACTTTCTTATGTTCTTATGTTCTTATGTTCACCTCACAATCTTTACTACATCTCACCTCACAATCTTCATTACATTTCACTTCACAATCTTCACTACATCTCACTTCACAATCTTCACTACATCTCACTTCACAATCTTCACTACATCTCACTTCACAATCTTCACTACATCTCACTACACAATCTTCACTACATCTCACTTAACAACCTTCACTACATCTCACTTCACAATCTTCACTACATCTCACTTCACATCTTCACTACATCTCACTTCACAATCTTCACCATATCTCACTTCACAATCTTCACCACATCTCACTTCACAATCTTCACCAAATCTCACTTCACAATCTTCACCACATCTCACTTCACAATCTTTACCACATCTCACTTCACAATCTTCACTACATCTCACTTCACAATCTTCACTACATCTCACTTCACAATCTTCACTACATCTCACTTCACAATCTTCACTACATCTCACTTCACAATCTTCACTACATCTCACTTCACAATCTTCACTACATCTCACTTCACAATCTTCACTACATCTCACTTCACAATCTTCACTACTTCTCAATTCACAATCTTCACTACATCTCACTTCACAATCTTCACTACATCTCACTTCACAATCTTCACTACATCTCACTTCACAATCTTCACTACATCTCACTTCACAATCTTCATTACATCTCACTTCACAATCTTCACTACATCTCACTTCACAATCTTCACTACATCTCACTTCACAATCTTCACTACATCTCACTTCACAATCTTCACCATATCTCACTTCACAATCTTCACTACATCCCACTTCACAAACTTCACTACATCTCACTTCACAATCTTCACTACATCTCACTTCACAATCTTCAATACATCTCACTTCACAATCTTCACTACATCTCATTTCACAATCTTTCACTACATCTCACTTCACAATCTTCACCATATCTCACTTCACAATCTTTACTACATCTCACTTCACAATCTTCACTACATCTCACTTCACAATCTTCACTACATCTCACTTCACAATCTTCACTACATCTCACTTCACAATCTTCACTACATCTCACTTCACAATCTTCACTACCTCTCACTTCACAATCTTCACTACATCTCACTACACAATCTTCACTACATCTCACTTCACAACCTTCACTACATCCCACTTCACAATCTTCACTACTTCTCAATTCACAATCTTCACTACATCTCACTTCACAATCTTCACCATATCTCACTTCACAATCTTCACCAAATATCACTTCACAATCTTCACCACATCTCACTTCACAATCTTTACCACATCTCACTTCACAATCTTCACTACATCTCACTTCACAATCTTCACTACATCTCACTTCACAATCTTCACTACATCTCACTTCACAATCTTCACTACATCCCACTTCACAATCTTCACTACTTCTCACTTCACAATCTTCACTACATCTCACTTCACAATCTTCACTACATCTCACTTCACAATCTTCACTACATCTCACTTCACAATCTTCACTACATCTCACTTCACAATCTTCATTACATCTCACTTCACAATCTTCACTACATCTCACTTCACAATCTTCACTACATCCCACTTCACAATCTTCACTACATCCCTCTTCACAATCTTCACTACATCTCACTTCACAATCTTCACTACATCCCACTTCACAAGCTTCACTACATCTCACTTCACAATCTTCACTACATCTCACTTCACAATCTTCAATACATCTCACTTCACAATCTTCACTACATCTCACTTCACAATCTTTCACTACATCTCACTTCACAATCTTCAACATATATCACTTCACAATCTTTACTACATCTCACTTCACAATCTTCACTTCATCTCACTTCACAATCTTCACTACATCTCACTTCACAATCTTCACTACATCTCACTTCACAATCTTCACTACATCTCTCTTCACAATCTTCACTACATCTCACTTCACAATCTTCACTACATCTCACTTCACAATCTTCACCACATCTCACTTCACAATCTTCACTACATCTCACTTCACAATCTTCACTACATCTCACTTCACAATCTTCACCACATCTCACTTCACAATCTTCACTACATCCCACTTCACAATCTTCACTACATCTCACTTCACTATCTTCACTACATCTCACTTCACAATCTTCACTACATCTCACTTCACAATCTTCACCACATCTCACTTCACAATCTTCACTTCATCTCACTTCACAATCTTCACCACATCTCACTTCACAGTCTTCACTACATCTCACTTCACAATCTTCACTACATCTCTGTGCAATCTTCCTCCATTCCCTTTAATCTTCACTACATCTCACTTCACAATCTTCACTACATCCCCACTTCACAAACTTCCTACATCTCACTTCACAATCTTCCACTACATCTCACTTCACAATCTTCAATACATCTCCTTCACAATCTTCACTACATCTCCTTCACAATCTTCCAACATCTCTCCTTCACAATCTTCTCTTCATCACTTCGCAATCTTTACCATCTAGCATGATGTTCACTTTCATCTCCCATTGCATCTTTACTACATCCTTTAATCTTTACTACACATCTCACTTCACAATCTTCACTACATCTCACTTCACAATCTTCACTACCTCTCACTTCACAATCTTCACTACATCTCACTACACAATCTTCACTACATCTCACTTCACAACATTCACTACATCTCACTTCACAATCTTCACTACATCTCACTTCACATCTTCACTACATCTCACTTCACAATCTTCACCATATCTTACTTCACAATCTTCACCACATCTCACTTCACAATCTTCACCACATCTCACTTCACAATCTTCACCACATCTCACTTCACAATCTTTACCACATCTCACTTCACAATCTTCACTACATCTCACTTCACAATCTTCACTACATCTCACTTCACAATCTTCACTACATCTCACTTCACAATCTTCACTACATCTCACTTCACAATCTTCACTACATCTCACTTCACAATCTTCACTACATCTCACTTCACAATCTTCACTACATCTCACTTCACAATCTTCATTACATCTCACTTCACAATCTTCATTACATCTCACTTCACAATCTTCACTACATCTCACTTCACAATCTTCACCACATCTGACTTCACAATCTTCACTACATCTCACTTCACAATCTTCACTACATCTCACTTCACAATCTTCAATAACACCATCCTTCATCACTACATATAACATCCATCATCATCACTACATATAATACTATCCATCATCACTAAATATAACATGATCCATCATCACTACATATAACACCATCCACCATCACTACATATAGAACCATCCATCACGACATATAACACCATCCGACATCATTACATATAACACCAACCATCATCACTACATATAACATCATCCATCATCACTACATATAACTCCATCCATCAACACTACATATAACACCATCCATCATCACTACATATAAAACCAACCTATCATCACTACATATAACATCATCCATCATCACTACATATAACACCATCCATCATCACTACATATAGAACCATCCTATCATCACTACATATAATATCATCCATCATCACTACATATAACACCATCCAACATCACTACATATAACACCACCCATCATCACTACATATAACATCATCCATCATCACTACATATAACTCTATCCATCATCACTACATATAACACCATCCAGCATCACTACATATAACACCAACCATCATCACTACATATGTCATCATGCATCATCACTATATATATATTTCGCTAATCATCACTACATATGTTGCCTGTATCATATACATATATTTGGCATCCGCCTATTTTAATAACGCCATCCTTCATCACTACATATAACACCATCCATCATCACTACATATTATAACACCATCCATCATCTTTACAAACACCATCCCTCTTTACTATAGTGATAAACAGAGCTTTATTTTGTTGTCAATTTCTTTAAATTTCAACCTTATTAAACCGTAATTCTTTCTGTATGGTCAAATTTTGATTTGACCTCAGTGAGAGAGCTGTTAGTGTCAGTACATCACAATGGTGTTCCGACGCACTGTATCGAAGGTGACTAAGGTGGAGGTGAAGCCTTGCCAGATGAAGGAGAAGGGCCCCCGATCTAACAAACTGCAGACCACAAAACACTCTAAGACCCAAAACAACAAGACCCGAAACAACAAGAAGAAGAAGGAAACTACCACTTTCTGCCGTGTACAAAAGGACCAGTACCTGCCATGGGGAGACTACATCTTCACCCGGAAAAAGACACAAAAG